>NC_143385.1:47951347-48254377 GCF_980474605.1 Leiobunum rupestre | reverse complement strand
AGTCTGTTTCGCGCGCTTCGAGTCTGATTAAATCGATTTAATACATTTAATCGGATCTAATCCGATTAATTATGCGCTCAAAAGAGGAGTGAACTGCCCGTCGGGATTAAAGCTATTTCATAACGTTATCTATAATTATTTACCACTTTTCCCATTTTAAGTAGTAGTAAACTAAATATGAACATGTAAAAATCCAAGATGGCCGCCAAGATGGCCGCCATAACACCCCCCCCCCCCAAGACACCCCCAAAATATTTTTCCAAAAACAAAATTTTTGTCCTTGGAAAAATCGAAAAACATATTTTTGTTTTCAATCTCAAATTTCACCTTGAAGGGAACATGTAAATCCAAGATGGCCGCCAAGATGGCCGCCATAACACCCCCCCAAAACACCCCCAAAATATTGTCCAAAAACAAAATTTTTGTACTTGGAAAACGTCATATTTTTGTTTTCAATTTCACCTTGAAGATGATCTTTGACCTCGACGACTGACACCTATCCACAACCACTAAGCCTCGGTCTATACTCCCAACAAGTTTGGTCACGATCGGACAAGGTCGGCCCGAGATATGGGTGGTAATATGTAACCCCACCAAATACTTCCACTTATTTACTTTTGGTGTTACTTTTTTATTTTTTTTCGTTTTTTAGCCGTTTAAAATACTAATTAGTTATTTGCGAGATGGGGAAACCTTCGCTTTATAGCCTTGGCAACGTTTGACCACACCCAATCACGTGATATCCAACTTACCCCTGTTGAAAATTAAACTTTATTTACTTTTTGGAAATAAATAAATAAACAATCAATACATAGTTTGCATCCCTACGTCATCAATGACGCAGTTCCAATTATAGATATAAGAACCAAGAATAAATATTTAATTTGAGCTAGAATGAACTATGCCGCCATTTTTGCCGGTGTAGATTTCTTAGTAAAACGGGAGGGTTAACAGTTTCAATCGTCTGTTTGCGGATTTTAATTATTTTCAAATGATTAAGAAATTAGTTTCACGTTAAAAATGGTTATCTGCCTGGTTAAAAATTGTTCGAGTAGTTCAATTACCAAGGGAGAGCGAAAATTGTTTATTTTATTCGATAGCGAAGGTAATTGTAAAAAGGATGACTGCAAAGGCCTAACTTTGATAAGCTTTGTCAACTTCTTTTCGTAGATATTCGCTTCTGTTATTCTTCTATTTAAAATATAATAAACTGGTATTTGAATACCAGAAAAAGCTGTAAAAATAATTTTACAAAAAATATCAAATTTTAAAAGCACATTTTAAATAGTCTAGTTCACATTGTGACAATCAAGCTCGTCAAAATCCGAAAAATCTAATTCATCAATTTCAACTGAATTAGAGTTATCTTTCTTTTTGATGATTGTTTTCTGGAAATTTGATAATATTGCAGTTACAGTCCACAGCTGATTTATTACTGGTGATAAACTAATTGGTATGGGTCTGTCATAAATATGCTATCCTTTGATACGCTGAATTCGACGCTCTACGTGAAATTTTAACCGCCGCTATCTTTTGAGTTTCCTCCAATTCTTCTTTTGAAAATTGTTCCTTGTCTTTGAGAAATGGTGGAATGTTCAGTTTTACATCAATTTCACTTAACATATCATGAATTTAGAAGCCTTTATCAGCCATTACGCTGTCTCCCTTGTCAAAATCTAACTGTAGAAAACCACTTCGCCTTGTTATTTCTTTGTCAGATCTAGAGCCTGTATAAAGGGCAGACACAAATGTGACATAACCATTTGGACTGATTCCAATTAGCCCTTTGTACGTATTTGTTGATTTATAATTGGAGTATGTTTCTGATTGTAATACTAAAGATGAAGGTGTTTCACACCTAATTTCTGATGCGTCGATTATAACACGCGTAGTTGGATAAGTGGTTTTAAATTCTTCTGGCATGGTCTGATCAATTTGTTCGCGCGTTGAACATAAACTAATTTGACCTAACTGAAGGTACATGTAGTTTACCCAAGTGTTACACAAGTTACTGACCGTACTTTTAGAGATACCAAACCTCTCCGCAAGGTCTTCAACAAATAGCCCTAGTCTTAATCGCATGAGTACCATAAAAATTGGTCCAAAGGTTTTAAATCTCTAGGACGACCAGCCATAGTTGACGTTGTTACAGGAGTTGAGTTGATTCCATCATTGACCTTCCCACTTTTCCAATAAATAATGTTTTCACCATTTTCACCAGGATCTAGAAATTCAAATAAAGCCATAACCCTCTTGTAGTTGGGAAGACCGGTATAAAATGTTATAGCATCATCATCGTCTTTAATATTTTCTGAACTTGGTTTCAATTTTTTTTAATTTTTTTCAGCCAATTCCCGCATTTTTATTTCTTCTTTTAAAAGCTGTTCAGCTTTTTTAAGCTTGAAAGTTTGCACTCTCACTTTTTCGTTCTCTTTTTCCAGCGCCACTTCTAAGATTTCTACTTTTTGGCGCATTTCTTAAAATTTATCGGCATGACGCATGTTGACATCAGAATTTTCAAAGCTAATAGTATTTGGAATAAGACTGTTACGTAACCTGTTACGCATATTTTGTAGTTCATTATCTGCATTTGAAACTAGTCTATCCGTAATGTTGGAAACATTTTGCAATTCTTCTGGCTCTTCATTGACTATTAAGTCCTGTTCAACATTAGAAATTACCTCTTGGTTAGTGGTTGTTCCATCATTGGCATTAGAAATTGTTACGTCTTGAGCAATTTGAACTTTTACAATATGGGATAGACTAGTGTCATTATTTATCAATTCACTATGAACAGTGTTTGTTATAGGCTTGTTCGTAACGTTCGTTGTCCAGGAGAATTGAGACGGTACTGCCCCTTTTTTCAAATGCCTTTGGCCATTGGCATGTGAAACGAGGAAATCCGACTCTTTAAAATGTTTAGAGCAAACATGAATATTCATTTTCGGTTTGTATAAGTAGTCTCGCCGCCTTATTCTTTTCAGCCACAATGTTCGTAGAGGGTTATTTTGTATTGGCATTGGAACTCTGTGGTATGACACCTTAAAAGAGTAAAAAACATTAAATATTACTCCATTTAAAATAACTTTATTCTATAATTAGTTACTTACATTTTTATCTTCGCCTCTATCTTTACAACTAAGTACAACACAAAATCTTCCCATTTTATATAACACTGAATGCAAAGGCTTAAGATTTGGAATTTAATTTTAAGACACTATCGTCTAAAACCAATTTGATTGATAATATAGATGTTTTTAAACATCAACCATGCATTTTACTAACTAATTTAATATCTACCTTCAATTAAAAGCGCAAAAATTTAACTATTTATGAAATTCTATTATGTGACAAAACACGTACAGCAAGGTGCAACGGAAAAGCGCTAAAGGTTTTGGCTGCCAGATAATTTTTGAAAGTCGAAACTCGCGACTACCGCCATCTAGTGAGCCAAGTGTTCATTATGTTAAATTGTGACTATGTCGTTTACCCCTATAAAGTAAACTTTCCCCGTGAACATAAGTAAATCCATCTATTAAAGATGGCAATGAGTCTATCCAATTCTCCGAAAAAACGACTTTACTGGAGAGCCTGGTGCCATCTATTAATGGCAAAGGAAGTTAAAATTCAAAATAGCGAAATAATTGTAGATTATTATATTTAGGACACTTATACTCTACTTAATGGACTTGAACCAAAATTATAATGTATATCCCATATATAATATATTGTTAAAAATTACTATAAATAAGTTACAAATTAGCAAATCAACGCGAGGGGTACTACTATGTCCCACCTTTTGGGTCAAAATGTGGCTTAAGCATCTTATTTTTATTTCAGTGCTAGCGACATCTGTTGAAAAAAGTGATAATTCAAGTCAAGTCGACACTTGTTTTAAAAATTACGTTTATTGGTTTTAGAAAATAAAAGATCAGATTGTTAGAAAACGTTTCAGTTAGACTGATGCAATTTCAGAAGTCGGTTATTACATTTAATATAAGTGTGTCAGTTCCATGTCATCACGATAAAAAATTCGGTCGTTAAGCTTAATTAAGAAATTTAATTATTCTCAGCATTCGTCGGGCTTCTAACTGCAAAAATTTACGTCGGTCTCAGATTCACCAGTTACTAGGTGGCGCTGGTGACTTGTTTTCGCTGTAATCCATGGCGTTAAAATAGTCGAGTTTGAGGTCATTTTAACGATTTGAAGTCGGGAAATACGAATATTTAAGTTTAAAATATGTTATCCTTACATATGAAATCTGAAATAAATAACCATTTGAATTCCATTAAAAAATACGTGCCTCACGTTAAATAAAAAATAAAATATAAAACTAAAATATGGCTTTCAATAACTCTAAACCCACTACAACGGTTTATTTTTAATACAGCGGGGTATTTGAATAAATTAATTGGGAATGCGAATCCTGGTTGAAATGAATGGTTTTTGGGATTCCAGGTATAATAATACCAGAGATAATGGCAGTCACTCGGCTTATAGGAAAAATCCTCTCATCAGCGACGCTCTGCGGCCTGGACGAAGTGTTCCTTTAGAACTGACTAACTAATAATTTGACAAACCACACGAAATGTTTAACTTATTCTTACAATTATGGGGTTTGGATCTATCAGCTGGATTCCATAACCGTCAGTTTTATTTTGCATTTGAATAATTTTAATTGCTGACCACATTACTTGTCGTGGCTAAAAATGATTTGAGTATAGATCGACGCGGTTTATATTTCTTCAGAACATCTTTAGAAATCTCCTGGTCGAGGAAGTAAACCTTTCTTGACTACCTGGATAAATGGCCCCTTATGAACGACTAAACCAGTTGTATATAATTACCCCTGATACAAACGACACTCACTCATTTCATTTCTTCTTCTGCTTTCAAATTTTTTTCCTCAACGGCTCACTCTGGACCCGCCCACAGGAAAACGTCATACCGAGGAAACCCACTACAACGGTTTATTTTTAATACAGCGGGGTATTTGAATAAATTAATTGGGAATGCGAATCCTGGTTGAAATGAATGGTTTTTGGGATTCCAGGTATAATAATACCAGAGATAATGGCAGTCACTCGGCTTATAGGAAAAATCCTCTCATCAGCGACGCTCTGCGGCCTGGACGAAGTGTTCCTTTAGAACTGACTAACTAATAATTTGACAAACCACACGAAATGTTTAACTTATTCTTACAATTATGGGGTTTGGATCTATCAGCTGGATTCCATAACCGTCAGTTTTATTTTGCATTTGAATAATTTTAATTGCTGACCACATTACTTGTCGTGGCTAAAAATGATTTGAGTATAGATCGACGCGGTTTATATTTCTTCAGAACATCTTTAGAAATCTCCTGGTCGAGGAAGTAAACCTTTCTTGACTACCTGGATAAATGGCCCCTTATGAACGACTAAACCAGTTGTATATAATTACCCCTGATACAAACGACACTCACTCATTTCATTTCTTCTTCTGCTTTCAAATTTTTTTCCTCAACGGCTCACTCTGGACCCGCCCACAGGAAAACGTCATACCGAGGAAACCCGCCTGGCCAGATCGCGGGGTTTGAGTAGCTACAATTCATCCCCCACCTTCCACTTCCTATTTTAAATTCTCTCTGGTCGTACTAAAACGACACTGGGTAGTTTAAGAATTACGCTTGATTCCTTACCATCAGTTTTATTTTTTGATTGAAATGTTTGGGGTCGAGCGCGTACGCAGGACCCCACTGCCAGAAATTACACGCCCTATCCAATGCAATTTGCAAAAGAAAGTTGGAGTCAAACCCATCGCGGTGCAATGATGGATTCTCGTCCAAGCCCGCCTCCTCATAGATCAAGGCTGCAGCGACGCCAGGTAAGTATACCTACTAATGTTAAATTGAGAAATTTGTAATGAAGAAAAGTAAACTCGGCTGCCCTACGCGACCATTCTGTTTCGCGATATTTTATATGTTTAAGCCTTGTTTTGAAATATCAGATGACTTTACTGTATAGCGTAGTACATAATAAAGGACCCCTTGGTAAAATATGCAAGAGCGCTTTTACTCCGCTTTGGCTTAGACGAATTTTGTGTAAGAGTTTTAATGTTTAATCATCGGCCCCACAGGAGTTGGCAAGAACCAAGTATAAATAAAGTAGACAATTTCTTATCGCCCACGTGACCTAATAGATAAGGCGTCTGACTTGAAATCCGAAGGTTGCAATCAACTGTCCCTTGTCTGTATAGCTATGGGGACTTTCAGCTGATGTATGGAAAATTAACATGGGGGTAAACGCTATCGCGAAATGAATGGTTATCTGCGCTCCTATATCTTAAAAGCTGTGTTAAATTTGAAATTTTACAGCAAGGGACTGTAGTTTGTTGTATAATTTATTAATTTTTTTATACATCGCATCGCATTATATTATATTATATACTAGGCTGGAATTAGCATTAGTGGGATCCTGCCTACGTGTTTAACCATATATAAATAAACCTAAAAACCAAGTCTTAATGTAAATAACAATCGTAACAGTATCTAATTAAGTAATTAGGCGAAGCTGCTTGTACGAGATTGCATAATGGTATTGAGGATGTCCAATATTTCGTAAACGCATTGGGGTGAAAAAACTTTATATGACATTTTTAAAAAGAACTAATTATAATTATAAATTGACCATTGTACAAATCACATTGATATAGAAATGAGCAGTTGATAATTAAAATGTTTAGTTATTAATCAAGTTTTAAAGTTGGTAATTTTTACCTCTCCGAGGGGACAAAGTCCCCTAGGAGGGGTTATACAATCACTGTGTCTGTCTGTCTGTCTGTCTGTGTGTCTGCCCTGCGAACGCGTTCGCATTTTCCGTGCAAAGGTTAATCAATGTATGCAATGTCTCGAAATCTCTGCGTTCGCAGTTTTTCGTAGTGTTGGCAAAACCATCGTGTGACGGTGAGCGCTAACGGATTATTTTGCGGTTTGGTTTTGATGGTGTTTTTTCGCTCACCGTCGTAACGGTTTGGTGTATTACGCTTTTGTAATGTTTATGCGTAGGTTGTGAGTGTTGAGATTGTTGTGTTTGTACGGAAGTTTTATCTCCAGCTTCTAATTAATGACTTTGGGACGGACCGAATGCTGAGTGTTATGCATCCTCTACACGTCCAATGGCACGGTTTCCACCAATTGTTCACGGTATTCGTCTTAGTATCAATTTGCGATTTCTTGGCGCCGGCCGGGAATCGAACCCGGGTCTGCCTCGTGTAAGAGATTTACTCTAACCACTCACCCACCAACGCTTGTTAACTTACGATGTTTTTCTAAAAAACAGCTTTGGCGAATGTCATTTACAAAGTTAAAACGTTAGGTACTATAATTTATTCTACATCATTTTAAATATTTATAAATTATATTAATCTTATATTTAATTAAATATTTGTAAATTATATTAATCTTATATTTAATTAAATATTTATAAATTATATTAATCTTATATTTAATTAAATATTTATAAATTATATTAATCTTATATATAATTAAATATTAATAAATTATATTAATCTTATATTTAATTAAATATTTAATTTATATTAATATTATATTTAATTTATATTAATATTATATTTAATTAAATATTTAATTTATATTAATATTATATTTAATTAAATATCTGAGTATTTAAATTTATTTGAACGTGTTCAGGAATTGAACTCGGGTCGCATCGTTAAAATGCAGATAGTTTACCGCCGAGCCATTGACTTCCTATAGAAAATTCAAAGTAAAGAAACCATGATGATAAGGCGGGTTTTTTACCTTTTTATAACGCTTAGAAAAAGGATAATTATTCAAAACTCCCGCGGAAACTATATAAAAGTAATAATATAGCGCCACCGTGTGAAGAACTATCAATCAAACCGGGTAAAAAATATAATCTCTTCAATTTTTCGAACTTTTGTCAAATCTTGACGGGTCTAAAAATCACCAAATAAACGTATATAAAGCCGTTGCCGTCAAAACGGAAGATTTAGTCTTTCTTAGTTCTTGGCTGTCAGACGAACTACTACAGGACGGGGTCCTGGTGTCGGTCAAAAGTTATAAGGTAACTTTGCGGTTTTAATTAGTATGTTCGGTCTTCGGTCAAGGAAAGAGTTAAATTGTGTTTCGCGTTTGGAACGTGAGCGAATGGACTTAAGTGTATGAACAGTGCGTGTTTAAGACTGAAAGTGTTAAAGTAATTGTGAACTAACTCAAGTCAGCTGTAAGATAAAATTGATTGTTTTATTTTTTGAATTGGAATAACCTAATTATACCCTTGAAATTATCAACTCAACCTGTGAGGCTAATTAAGTAGATTGGAAGTAATTAGTAGCGAACAGCTCTCAGCTGTTAATTAAGACAAGAGTTTATAGTAAGGTAGTTTGAATTTAGTTAAAATTACTCAGTATAATTTATGATATTTACTTAAGTGTAAGTGTAAGTGTGTTTTGGTTTATTTTTCAATTACGATGAACTAAGACAAATCTAGTCTTGGACACTTGAGTACCAGTTCTGTACAATTACGTAGGAGGGATATATATTGTTGGGTTATTGATGAAAGTTAAATCTGGAACGTTACATAGACTGTTCTGAATAAAAATAAACATTTATAATTTTGCATAATTCTGGTTGCCATTTTATTTTCTAATCACTCGCCCACAATCCCGAATCAACTAAATTTTCGATATAACGGCGACGGGAAATTATTCTCGTAAATTTATCGCGCGGCCTTAGGGAATATTCTTTTAACAAATTTTCGATAAACTATCGTTTAATTAAAATCGGCCCGATTCCGTTAAAATTATAAACCAAAAAGCGAACGGTCGTTATAATACCCTCTGTAGATATTTATTTCATTAAAATTTGCTTTGTATTATATTCAACTGACAAACTTGTACTGTAAAAAGGGTTTAATTCAATTGTGCATTGTTATAGTACGTCTAACTCACTGTTGTAACTACTTAACTTATGATATTATGAATAAATTAAAATTGGTCGTTTCGTCTCAATTATTTTAATTATAATTAAATTTTATACCGGGCGGGATAGAACTGGGATAACATTTTTAACAAATAAAATATATCTTTAAGGGTTATCTCGAGAAATTAATACCACTAGGGACAATTCTTCCGAGGAGAGGTATATTTTGGCTTGCCAACTTGTATTTATTTATGTTTATTTTTTAATGTTACACATACTTAGGAACTCGATATATATTTCGAGTATATTCAAAGATTTTATATTAATCATAACTAGTTTCATATTTAACTTTTTTATTTTTTTCTGCGCTGTCTTAATGTGATCGGTCTTCCGCCTCTGTTATGCAATAACAGAACTAAAGAATAATATATAGTTAATAAGAAAAATAATCTGAAATTATTGCTGATTACAAGATTTGATCGGGGTAGTGTGGCCGAACGGTCTAAAGCGCTGGCTGAAGGCGTCAGGCTCTGCGGGGCGTGGGGTCGAATCCCACGGCTGGGAATGAATGGTTTTGTTGTTAAAATATGCCACCAGATGGAAAGGACGTATATAGCGAAGTATATAGGAAAACTATGGCTTTTTAAGTGTAGGAATCTTTAAGATTTGCGTTGAAAAAGGCCGATGAAAATACGTTTTGCACATATTTTAGAGCGAATCTTCAAGATCAGTTTAAAGCCTTTCCACATCCCTACCACGATCTGTTTTCTAGAATAAAAGGTTGAAAGTCTGGATGTATCAACATTATTCATAAAGTTTAATTATCTTTATTTTAATGTCTAGTTAAGCTAATTGATCAATTCATTTTCTATTTCGCAGAGATGGTTCTCCAAATTGGCCATAACTGCGACATTGATTTTGGCTTTTATAATATTTAAATAGGCTACCCAAATACTGACCCTTTTTGGTACTTTTTCAAGGTCATTATGAGATGAAATTCCATTTAATTCGCACAATTTATAGTTTTTAAAGCCATTTACGAGATAAAAAACAATTGTTATTAAATAACGAATTATTATTTTATTAAATAAATAATAAATCACTAGCTTTTATACAGATAATACAACCATTTGTCCCCATTGCAGGGTAGTGAAACCCGGTGAAACCACATTATTTTATTTGAAGCCAAAAGTGATTGTAATGATAAGCGTGTAGTAACAGAATACACAGACTACTTTACACAGTATGTAAGATAAGCTAATTACACACGCATAAGCGCACACACATTTCATAAAAATCAATAAATAATAAAATTTATGTTGCAAATATCAATTTTGATCAAACATTTTGTCACTCGCATCAATTTTGTTTCAGGTCTATTGATGAGGACTAGTCCACATGGCGTGTTGCGTCTGCGATAATAAACTTGGAGCGCACACCTTAATTACTAATTAGTTAGGCTAATACCCTTGGCACCACCCTAGGCTCAAGTCATATAGCATACTGTTAATGCCTTTAAATGAGGTAGCCGGGTTGCAATGCGTAGGAGGCTGTTGGCTAGCCCTTCATGGCACCCGAGCCAACAGCTCTTTACACTTACTATTACCATTAACCTCTACAGTTGTTATGCAAGGGGAAACCAAAAGTCCCGGGAAAAACCATTTTTCCCAATGGGGAGAGAGTTTGAAAACTAAACGCGGAAAGAGTTGTTCCGACTTTTCACCCACTGCCACAAGCTGGGATCGGACCGTGTTTCTCTTGCTGCGATGCGAAACTGCTAACTGACGAAAGGCAATTTGAGACTCAACGCTAGATCTCTACAGTTTCTGTTTAATAAAATGTAGCTTGCGTGAAGACTGATATCGCGTCTATCTTTTACGAATTCGTGCTGTACTAGGCGGAGAATGAGTTGTACGCGACGATGAGCAATCCCCTGTGTGGAAACTGGGCCAATCTCTCCGTTTGTCTCGTCCAAATATGTACGTAACTTCCACGTTTTTCCCTAATTCACAATCCAACAAACAGACTAGCTTTAGGTTCCCACCCAAACATACAGGGATACCTACGAAGAACCAAGGCTTCGGGCAGATTCACTAATCACTACACAAAAGTGTTAACGCATTACCAAACTTAACTCCAGGTTCCCATCCGCCTAACCGCCACTGGTATTGGAGTTAGCGGGTTTAAACAAAACATCGGTAAGTTAGTTGTCTAGGGGTATGATGTGTGAGCTTATATGAAATACATTGAAACGAGGATCTGAGATTAACCTTAATTTTTATATTGAAAATTAAACCAAAGGGGATCGTTAAAATTAAATACATATAAAACACTAAACACATATAGAACATGGTGACCTAACCTGGAAGTACTTCCCACTACCCCTGCAGCACAAATGAATTGTTTCAGAGTCGGGCCGACGTCGACGCATTATTTAAAATCTGTGGTCGGCCGACTGTCGGCCGACCGTACTATTTTGAGTAGAAATGTCCTACCCGAAAAAGAGTCGTCCGACGGTTGGCCTACCTTTAACGTTTGACTGTATGCCAACTTTAAAAAGTAAAGGGTACTTACTCTAATACATCGTCGGGCCGTCTCAAAAAAGACCACAGTTTTAATATAAATATTTCCCTGTAGCAATTTAAGGTCAGGCCGACGTCGACAAAATGGCCGACAGTTGGCCGACAAATATTGTCCTAGTAGAATAATGGTCGGTCGACCGTCGATAGACTAGAAAATTTCACTTAATATGGATATATAACCGATACTTAAATGACTATTGGCCGAATCTGAAATAACTCTGAGCCGACTTCAAGTAGACAGATTAGCGACTCCGAAACGACGTTGGGCCGACGACCAATTTAACAGTATTTCCGACTCGGATTAAAAAATATACCAAATTGATTTCGTAAAAGATAATTAGCTGTGTTTGTATTGGTAACATTTTCTTATAAATTTGTAAACATAAATCAACGATTAATCGTAACTCTCATAGTTAATCCAAACAGTTGAAGAGGCAGTAAATGTTTTAGTAGTGCTCGCAATCCATTGTCACGATTTGAATTATCAATATATTCCCTAACATATTTAATTACACGAATATTACGTACTTGAGTTAAGAGATTTTTGAAAAAGCAAACATTTTCAGGCTGAATATATGATCTTTTTAGAAAAAGTAGAGTATAGTAAAGAAATTATTTAAAAAACTGTTTTATTTTTTTTATTAAATCGCAAATTTTCACAGTTCTGCGAGATTAATTTAAAAATAATGTTGGATATAAGTCGGCCATAAGTCGTGTTAAAAATGTGCAATGGCTTTTTCAAGTCACGACAGCTATTACAATTTAAGGTCCGCGTTCGGACTCTAATTAATAGTTGCAATGGTAAGACTAATTGGGTCGGTAAGTGGTCCAATCTATTAGGTCACCATACCGACTTTAATAGGGATAAAAAACGTATTTACCTGCAATTATCGCAAAAACGTTTACGACTTTTAGAGTCGGCATTTGGACCAGGACCGAAAAGCGACTTTACGACCAAAGCCCGAGCCTAAATCAACTCTCTGTAATTAGGGCGAGGCGTTACAGGGTTAACAGACTTACCAAAGATTGTCAAAACACGTGGAATAAAATCGACTATACTCATATTTTATTCTACGTGTTGGTTGGGTTCGAGTAACAATCTTTTAAACATTGGCGGCTATTTTCCAAGATGGCGGACAATCCTACTAGAATTGATTCCGGTGTCTTGGTGTTTCGTATAAACCCTCTAGCATCAGAATCGATACGCAATAGAAATACGCAATTTTAGGCAGTCGGCCCGACGAAGTTTTGGAGTCGGTTAACCATCACATTAATTGTCGTTATAGAGTCACGGTTTGAAATTGGGCCGACTGTGGCCCAACGTCGTTTTGGAGTAAGAAACAGGTACATTTTTAGTCGGCACAGAGTCGACCTTTAAAGGCCGGCCGACCTTAACTCCCTAGGGCATTTCGACTGAAAAACCGACGTCGGAGCGAAAGATATGGTCGCACACACTATACTAGATTACCACGTATCAAAGTAGATAATGTGGTATGTAGGGAATAGAGTGCTTGACTAAAATAGCATAAATTTGTTAAAATAGCGTTTTCAAAACAGCATTTTGTTGCAACGGCGCTTTGTTAAAACCGCGGTTGTTGAAATAGCGTTGCTCAACACCGCGGTTTGTCGAAAGAACGTTTTGTTTAGTCACCGTTTTTTGGTTAAGCGTTTCTCAGTAGAGCGGTTTGTCAAATCAGCTTATTCCATAAACAGCGTTTCTGAATATACCATTTATCAAATTGGCGATTTTGAAACAGCGGTTTTTGTCAAGACAGCGGTTTCTTAAAATTTACATGAATTGACGATGGAAAATGTATAATATACATATGAACTTCAGGGGTTAGGTTAGGTTAGGTTAGGTTAGGTAAGGTAAGTTTGCAATACTAACTATTGGCAGAAACCATTAGGTAATGAAATTTGCCGAAATTCCAGAAAAATATGTCTTACAATAGGCCTATATTATTAGTGCTATAGAAAGCAGCGCCGTTTTGGGAACCTCCGCTATGACAAAGCGCCGTTTGAACAATTTGTTGTTTTGGGAAACGCTGTATAAAGAAACGCTGTTATGACAAAGCACCGTTTGACTATTTGTTGTTATGACAAAGCGCTATTTTGACAAAACGCTGATTTGAAAAATGCTGTTTTGAAAAACGCTGTTTTGGAAAATGCTGATTAAACAAATGATGTTTAGGAAAACGCTGTAGTCCCTACAAATCAGATAATGTATCAAAATGCATTTTAACAAAAGTATAAAAGTTATCCAGGAATTCCGCAATTTTCACAAGACCTTTGGGGACGAAACATCTAAAGATTTTATAAACTAACTCGTCGGATTTCACATTAGTTTCCACAATGAAAGAACTTAACTCTTATTTCGTAAATTTAAGGCTCATTTTATATGTTTGGAAAAAAATTGTTCGAGAAGTTTAGAAAGGTGCGTTCAAATGGTTTACTATTATTTACCTCGTTATTCGCGGGTTACAGTTTTTTTAATTTTAGGGAATGTATGAAAAATTTATTATTTTGGTAGGAATGGATGGATTAATTAATTTTTGGCTCAGGATTGTATTTTTTTGTCCGATATGGCAAATGATCGGTTATGGATGGCTAGCCTTTCCTATTGACAAATTTAACAATTTTGCACTGAAAGCACGCTCGTTTAAATAGAAGACAGGACCTCTTAAAAGGGGTTTGGTGGTTCTAATCCTCCCGCTGTAATTGGACCAAGGGAGGGTGCAATTAATGTAAATGTCTTTTAGGTCAAACAGGGGTGCGCGGTGTAAACCACACACGGAATGAAACTCTAGCGGTTCACGGTTTTCACCTCGTTGTGGGGATCTTTCATTCCTGTAATTTCCTTATTTTTAGCTCAAGTTCCAAACTGAAGTTCAAAAGCAAGGACAGAGTATTGGCCTTGCACACTCTAAAAACACAACACTAGAAATTGAATGCATCAGCATTCAATGCCTTGCCACTGTGGTGGAATGCTTTACCATTCAAATGTAAGTGCTCACGGGGGCGTTCAACTTTGACTGCTAGGTTAACATTCAATATTGAAAGCGAAGATTCAATCCTGAATGGGTAAAGCATTCAAAGCCAATAGTCGCATAGTTCATCTTTGATTGCTGAAGTTCCAATTTAAGCGATCCGGCGTTCAAATTTAACTCTTTTGGCGATCATATTTACCTGAAATGGCGTTCAAATGTGCGTGATTTAATATTCAAATTTAAGTCTTTTGACGTTCAAATTTAAGTCTTTTGGTTTTCAGATTTAAGTCTTTTGGCGTTCAAATTTAAGTATTGGGTCGATCATATTTACCTGAAATGGCGTTTAAATGTGCGTGATTTATCACTCAAATGTAAGTCTTTAGGCGTTCAAATTTAAGTATTTTGGCGTTCAAATTTAAGTCATGGGTCTATCATATTTACCCGAAATGGCGTTCAAATATGCGTGATATATCATACAAATGTAAGTCTTTAGGCGCTCAGATTTAAATGTTCCGGCGTTCAAATATAAGTCTTTTGGCGTTCAAATTTAAGTCTTTTGGTTTTCAGATCTAAGTCTTTTGGCGTTCAAATTTAAGTCTTTTGGTTTTCAAATTTAAGTCTTTTGGCGTTCAAATATAAGTCTTTTGGCGTTCAAATTTAAGTCTTGGGTCGATCATATTTTCCTGAAATGGCTTTCAAATGTGCTGGAAATATTCTTCATTCTTAAGAATTAATTCAATTCAATTCAATTATTCAATTATTTTATTAAATATATCTCTTAAGGTTACATGAGTTGTAGGGCTAAGTCATAATTGACTTGTAAGCCCTTGCGTGTTGTTCTCTTATTTTTAGAATTTTAGCAATATTAAAAAAAATATATATAAAAAAAAACAAATAACAAACATAAGAAAAAAAAATAAAAAAAATATTACATAAAAAAGTAATGATTATTGAAACTTTCTTAGTTTAAATATACTCAATAGAAGTAAAATTCGGGATAAGAAATAACAAATAAGTAAAGGGATCAGGGCGATTGGAAGAATTTATATTTGAGTTGGGGTATATTTAAATGTCATTCAATAACAAGAGGGACTTTAAGCTACGTTTAAAATGGTGGGATTTTTCAGTAATGTTTAGTTTTTCAATTATGGAGTTAAAGAGTTTAACTCCGCTATAAAATATCGATGTAAATTTTTTTGAAGTCGTACAGAGAGGTAATTTAAACAATTTAGCTGATCTAGTTTCATTCAAATGTAGGCATAAGTCTTTGGCGCTCAAATTTAAGCGTTCCGGCATTCAAATTTAAGTCTTTTGGCGATCAAACGTACCTGAATTGCTGTTCAAATTTAAGCGATATGTCGTTCAATATAACGACAATTGAGCTTCACATTAACGCGTACAGGCGTGCGTAAATCATTTTTATTATATGGTGAATTTGAGGCGACAAATGTTTAATTGTTTATGTGCTAGAAAGGGAACAAGTAAGCTTACAGCATTAATAAGTTCATAGTTTAGAAAATACGTTTTTACTGAAATTTAAACTTTATTCTTTAAACGAAATTAAAGTGAATTCTAAAGCATGATCCATAAACTTAATAGTTATTCTGTAAGTCTATTAACAATGACTACTACCGACGACGAAACATCCGTTGTTACAATTTTAAAAAAACACTTTCTGGAAATTGTTCATCCATTGTTTTTCTCAAGGAAGTCGGATACTCAAGTTGAAACGTATGGTATCCAAAAAACAAGGATGCGACTGTCATTCTTATAGAGTTGACGTCAAATGACACCCCGTCAATTTTAACCTCCAAGGGAGAATTGAATATTTCTCTAATGTTTTCATTTTGGAATACTATTTTCGGTGTATTCACAATTGGATCCTGTATGAAATATAAAAATATAAATTTTGTAAAATATAAAACCGCATGCTTTAAAAAAAATATTCTCACTTTAAACGTGAACTATGAAACTATGTGGTAATTCACCACTTCAGTATTTATTGTGCCATTTACGGAAGTTTCCCGAGAGCACATACTATATAAATTTTGTAGAAACGGAAGAAGGAAATTGCATACTAAGCAGTTCTCTTCTTTAATAATAGATGGCGCGTCAGTCACTGCGTTTGCGCAGATCGTGTTACTGAAGTGGTGAATTATCTTGATTTTTATTTAGTGAAGGCTGAAAAGCTCTTTCTAAAAACGCCAACCATTAATTTCGAGTTACCAGGTTTTGGAGATCAGGTAGCGAAATAAAATGAAATCTAAATTCCCAATTTAAATTTATATCAAGTATATTTCTGTTTAAAATCTGTAGAGTCAATAGTTTTCATTTCAACACTAAACGTTTACTAGTGTTTAAAAAATCTCGTTCCATAAGCTTAACAAAGCCATTGTTTGCCGGAAGCGGGGAACCCTATATTTTCTTTAAGAACAAATAATTTCATTGCTTAATTCTAAGCTAAGAATAATATAAAATTAGAATAGCAAAACCAATTGATATTTACCTGCTTGTTAAAAGGTACCCTCGTGAAGTCTTGGTAGTTGAACAACAAAGTAGGCTAAGGCTTAACACGACCGGGAAAAAATGGCCTAGTTCCCACGATGCTATTAAGTAATAGCAGGGTATTTTTGGAGTGGGTAGCGACGCATCGCTGCCACGTTTTAAAACGCAAATGATTCCAGGCCGGAGCGCTGAACATCGAAAATTATTGTAAAATGAATTTCAAAATCTTGTAAATTATTTTAATCGTGTAAATTTGTGCTACTAGAGGGTTAAAGTAATATTTATTTTAGATTAATTAATTGGTTCGTATTTTAAATAGCTCAGCCCGATCACGTTTGGTATACAAATTTATGATACCCTGAATGTGGTTTTCGATGGTTACGCTCGGTCGGCAAAACAACTTTGTTTAATTCAATTAATTTAATAATAAGGTGTATCCGCTATATACAAGATAATACACAATGATTTTAGCCAAGAGTCCGAGTTTTTTAATTCTTTAGGCATTACCCGCCTAAATCTAGTGATCCGGGTTCGATTCCATACCGTTTAAATATTGCTAATTAAAATAAAAAAATTGCACTGAATTGTCTTTAAAAAAAGCTCAGCTCAAATTTTATTATTAATTATATAAATAATGTATAACAAAACTATTAAAGAAACAATTGTCTCTTCCAAAATTAAAAAGCATAAAGAATGGCCGAGAAACGTTAAGCTTTATGTTTAAAAAAAGTGCCCGGTGCAGTAAGTGTCGGTGGCTCAACTTTTAAGCACTCGCTCGGAGTGCAGAGCGCCGGGAGTTCTATTCCCGGTAGCCGGATTTGTTAATTCATTTGTATAATTACTAATACGCGAGTCACAACATTTCAATTTCTTCTGTGCAATAATTTAAATCGAACCCAAAATTTCGTTATATTTATCATGGAAGAATAAAGCTTTCTTCTTCCATGTATTTACATAAGAAGCGAAAAATAAAACACTATTGATATACGCTTTTGATGAAACTGAATTTCTAATTTTTAACAAAGTGATTTAAAGGGGCTCCAAAGTTCGGTGGCAAAAAAAAAAGAAAATTGAGCATGCTTTTCATTCCCCCAACCCCTCACTCGGCCTTGGCAGAGGCGGGCAGAGTCAACCGTATATTTCGCACTTTACTGACTTTACACACATTTTGCCACCGAACTTTGGCGCCCCTTTAAGTATCGGAGGTTCTTTGGTACTGGTAGAACGCCCGCCTGTCATGCAGACATATACCGTGAACATTTGTTGGAAACCTTGCCATTTGGATGCTTAGACGTCAAAAGCATCGTGAAAGATTTTTGAACGCAGAGGCTTATGCGTGTTCGTTAAGGTTGAGCAAACCGTCGTCTGCTAAACTTCGGCTGCTCACAAAGTCGCTTGGATACACTATTTAGCTCGCGTAAGCGTCGTCACTTTTTATAGCAGACGACACAGCAGCCGAGAGCTCACTCGACCAACGATCTTTTGTGCAGTGGCGTCACCAGGATTTCAAAACTGGTGGCGCTTAAGCCATTAGCACTGGTCAGGGGTGTAAACTGCTGTTAAATTGAATGGATGTAGAACTTGAAGTCAAAATTTAACGCCAGGATGACTGTTGAATTGAACTTGAAAGGTTTTTATTAAATTTGAACGCCAAGGTGAATATTTATTCAAAATTGAAAGGAATGAGTAAAATTAGAACGTCAATTTGAAAGCTTTTTTAAAATTGAATGGTAGCGGTTAAATTTGAATGCCTATTTGAAGCGGCATTCAAAATTGAATAGTGTTATTCCATTTTGAAAGGAAATTGAATGCTTTTTTTTTAGAGTGCAGACTCTCTTGAATAAAGTCGGTATACTAGGGTAGGAGTCGCTCTTGTTAAGATTTCTATGAACTTCCGGTTCAATTTTATTTCGGAAATTGTGTGAACATTCTGTGGTTCCACCCTTTCTAACCATAGATGAAACTAACATACGTGAACGGTCTCCGCCTCATTCTGAAAGCCCGAGCTTACGGAAAATGTTTAGGGTGAGCCAGAGACCAAGTGGCTATAAGTGGGCCTACAAATATTTAAAGCTATTGTCGGCTCTATCATTGCCAGCTGTGTTATGATAAGGCCCTTGTTATTAGAGATGGCAATGAATCTGTCCGATTCTTCGTAAAAACGACTTTACTGGAGAGTGTGGTGCCATCTATTAAAGGCAAAGGAAGCTAAAATTCAAAATAACGAAACAATAACGTCGTCAGAGAACCATTTATAATTAATATAAATAGTCAACTTACTTGTTAGTGGACTTTCACCTAAGTTATACATCCCTCATAAAATATATTGTTAAACATTACTATAATTTAATTTATCGCCAAATTAATCAACGCGAGGGGTACTTTTATGTCAAAATGTACCTTAAGCATCTTGTTTTGATTTCGACGCTAGCGACATCTGTTGAAAAAAGAGCTACATCACATCAAGCCGACACTTGCTTTAAGAGTGCAACCATGTTCCAATTTTGGAATCTTGGCAACGTAAAAGTCAAGCCGTGTAATCTTTTTTCCCGGTTTACTCTTTTTGTATTTTACTGGTTCATTTATTTCTTTATTTAACCATTTACTTACTCGTATATTTAGTAACATATTACTATTACTATTTCGTGTTTTAAAATGATTATTTCGGGATCCGGTTATGTTTTGCATTTGTGTAATTGCTGCCGCCCTGTTACAAAAGGGTGTATTTATATACGGCACACTGAGAGAAAAAAAGTAGTTTCAACAGTAATCAATGATGTAAATATATTTTTATACGTCGCTTAAGGTAATTCGTTGTAACAAGACATAAACCCTGGTTAAATTTTGGGAACTATGATTAGAGGTTTTATTTCTGCACTGAGAAAAAAATCTTGTTAAATTTACAGGAAACTCTTGGACTCCGGTGAAGCCAAGAGGGTCCCGTAAATTTTACAAGTTATGATGTTATCTGATAATCCAAATTCGTAGGTGTAAATTTTACTGACAATATATTTGTCAATTTAACAAGACCTTGCTTGTATTTTTAATTATAAATCCTGTTAATATAACAATCTAGATAATGTAAAATACACAGGTTGGCGGCAAAATTTATCTATTACCATTTATTAAAATTTCAACTATCTTGAAGTAGTTTTTACAAGAGGGTCAGTAATACTAATGTGAACAGAAACTAATTTTTACGGTTCCCCATGTAAAATGTACATTAGGTATTATGGTTTAATTTACACGGTATAATTATATTAATGGCATTTAGGCTTTATAAAATAGGTCTTGCGAAACTGTTTAAATTATCGTTGAAAAGAGTCAATTTTTACACTGATAAGTAATATTAATATCATTTGGGCCTACCTAGCCGGGGTACCCGGTATTTCCCGGGGAGATAAGCCTATTTCAGTAAAAGGCAATTATTTCCCGAGGAAATACACGAATTTCAGGTAAGGGCAGGTTTGCAAAAGGAAAAAATTGTATTACCGAAGTATGCATTTATTTCCTGGAAAAATGCTTTTTCAAGTAGGTGTAGTTCTATTAAAAAAAAACCGTACACGGAAGTGAATTCTGAACTCAGACGCCAGTGCCAATAATAGAACGCTGTGATAACTCTCTCTACGCATGGCAGCGTGCCTATATAACCAACTGATTAATGACAATTTTAACCAATCATACGTTGCTTACATAATAATTTGTCTTTTATTATACGGCTTAGTGTCTATAGAAGAAGATTTTTAAAAAATTCCTATAAATTAAACAAGAATTAATCATTGAATAAAAGTAATAATCTGTAATAATATGCATTACAGAACTTATGTATAATAAAAATTTAAGTTGTAAAATTTAGTCTTTTGCCCCCCCCCCCACAAGATATCAAGATATTAATTTTTAATTATGTGTATTATTATGTCTATTTTCATTCTAAACATATGATTTACTTCCTGTTTATTTTGATGATTTTTGGTCTAAAACTTGCGGATTCATTGTAATGTGAATTCCTCCCTGTTACAAAAGGGATTTGTTTCTTGCAAAGAATTCATAAATATTCGGTCATTCATTCATTCATTCATTCATTCAGGGCCCTTTTATTTGTTATGAAGCATTTGCCCCCCGTCCCCTCGAGCCTATTAAAAGCGTTTTCAATCGTTTAGATTTGCGCCGCCCCCCCCCCCCCTTGACTTTCTTCGGTGGGCCCTTAAAACGAAAGGGCCTCCTATTTGTCATGGGCCCCCGGGTGGTCGCGGGCTCTGCGGGTCCTTAGTTACACCCCTGTCTACAGACTTAATGTAAAATAAGCTTTACTGTGTAAAAAATTTTAAATACTTTTTGGTTTGTTTTTTAAAAAGTAATAAACCCATTTTACTAGTATTCAGTTAGTATAAAATACGTACTATGAGGTAATATTTAGTGTGAATATACTTTATTATCTAAATAATGCTAGCCCAGTTACAAAAACAAGAACTAGTCGTTGAAAAAAAACAGTAATAATCTGTAATAATATATCACAGATCTTATGTAAAATCAAAATGAAAGTTGTTAGATTTAGTCTTTGGTTGTGTTAACTTACTAACCATGCTCATTTTTTATTTACAGTTAGTAAAAGTTAAAAACCAATTACAACTGCTTGTTTTAAGAAGAAAGGATGGACTTGTAAAAACCACAGTAATATGGAGTAAACTATATAATACGAAAGGATTTGTATATTTTACATCATTGATTACTGTTGAAACTACTTTTTTTTTCTCAGTGTGCCGTATATAAATACACCCTTTTGTAACAGGGCGGCAGCAATTACACAAATGCAAAACATAACCGGATCCCGAAATAATCA
This sequence comes from Leiobunum rupestre, assembly GCF_980474605.1. NCBI lineage: Eukaryota > Metazoa > Arthropoda > Arachnida > Opiliones > Sclerosomatidae > Leiobunum > Leiobunum rupestre. Next base: position 48,232,518 of record NC_143385.1, on the reverse strand, counting down.
TTTTAAAACACGAAATAGTAATAGTAATATGTTACTAAATATACGAGTAAGTAAATGGTTAAATAAAGAAATAAATGAACCAGTAAAATACAAAAAGAGTAAACCGGGAAAAAAGATTACACGGCTTGACTTTTACGTTGCCAAGATTCCAAAATTGGAACATGGTTGCACTCTTAAAGCAAGTGTCGGCTTGATGTGATGTAGCTCTTTTTTCAACAGATGTCGCTAGCGTCGAAATCAAAACAAGATGCTTAAGGTACATTTTGACATAAAAGTACCCCTCGCGTTGATTAATTTGGCGATAAATTAAATTATAGTAATGTTTAACAATATATTTTATGAGGGATGTATAACTTAGGTGAAAGTCCACTAACAAGTAAGTTGACTATTTATATTAATTATAAATGGTTCTCTGACGACGTTATTGTTTCGTTATTTTGAATTTTAGCTTCCTTTGCCTTTAATAGATGGCACCACACTCTCCAGTAAAGTCGTTTTTACGAAGAATCGGACAGATTCATTGCCATCTCTAATAACAAGGGCCTTATCATAACACAGCTGGCAATGATAGAGCCGACAATAGCTTTAAATATTTGTAGGCCCACTTATAGCCACTTGGTCTCTGGCTCACCCTAAACATTTTCCGTAAGCTCGGGCTTTCAGAATGAGGCGGAGACCGTTCACGTATGTTAGTTTCATCTATGGTTAGAAAGGGTGGAACCACAGAATGTTCACACAATTTCCGAAATAAAATTGAACCGGAAGTTCATAGAAATCTTAACAAGAGCGACTCCTACCCTAGTATACCGACTTTATTCAAGAGAGTCTGCACTCTAAAAAAAAAGCATTCAATTTCCTTTCAAAATGGAATAACACTATTCAATTTTGAATGCCGCTTCAAATAGGCATTCAAATTTAACCGCTACCATTCAATTTTAAAAAAGCTTTCAAATTGACGTTCTAATTTTACTCATTCCTTTCAATTTTGAATAAATATTCACCTTGGCGTTCAAATTTAATAAAAACCTTTCAAGTTCAATTCAACAGTCATCCTGGCGTTAAATTTTGACTTCAAGTTCTACATCCATTCAATTTAACAGCAGTTTACACCCCTGACCAGTGCTAATGGCTTAAGCGCCACCAGTTTTGAAATCCTGGTGACGCCACTGCACAAAAGATCGTTGGTCGAGTGAGCTCTCGGCTGCTGTGTCGTCTGCTATAAAAAGTGACGACGCTTACGCGAGCTAAATAGTGTATCCAAGCGACTTTGTGAGCAGCCGAAGTTTAGCAGACGACGGTTTGCTCAACCTTAACGAACACGCATAAGCCTCTGCGTTCAAAAATCTTTCACGATGCTTTTGACGTCTAAGCATCCAAATGGCAAGGTTTCCAACAAATGTTCACGGTATATGTCTGCATGACAGGCGGGCGTTCTACCAGTACCAAAGAACCTCCGATACTTAAAGGGGCGCCAAAGTTCGGTGGCAAAATGTGTGTAAAGTCAGTAAAGTGCGAAATATACGGTTGACTCTGCCCGCCTCTGCCAAGGCCGAGTGAGGGGTTGGGGGAATGAAAAGCATGCTCAATTTTCTTTTTTTTTTGCCACCGAACTTTGGAGCCCCTTTAAATCACTTTGTTAAAAATTAGAAATTCAGTTTCATCAAAAGCGTATATCAATAGTGTTTTATTTTTCGCTTCTTATGTAAATACATGGAAGAAGAAAGCTTTATTCTTCCATGATAAATATAACGAAATTTTGGGTTCGATTTAAATTATTGCACAGAAGAAATTGAAATGTTGTGACTCGCGTATTAGTAATTATACAAATGAATTAACAAATCCGGCTACCGGGAATAGAACTCCCGGCGCTCTGCACTCCGAGCGAGTGCTTAACCGTTGAGCCACCGACACTTACTGCACCGGACACTTTTTTTAAACATAAAGCTTAACGTTTCTCGGCCATTCTTTATGCTTTTTAATTTTGGAAGAGACAATTGTTTCTTTAATAGTTTTGTTATACATTATTTATATAATTAATAATAAAATTTGAGCTGAGCTTTTTTTAAAGACAATTCAGTGCAATTTTTTTATTTTAATTAGCAATATTTAAACGGTATGGAATCGAACCCGGATCACTAGATTTAGGCGGGTAATGCCTAAAGAATTAAAAAACTCGGACTCTTGGCTAAAATCATTGTGTATTATCTTGTATATAGCGGATACACCTTATTATTAAATTAATTGAATTAAACAAAGTTGTTTTGCCGACCGAGCGTAACCATCGAAAACCACATTCAGGGTATCATAAATTTGTATACCAAACGTGATCGGGCTGAGCTATTTAAAATACGAACCAATTAATTAATCTAAAATAAATATTACTTTAACCCTCTAGTAGCACAAATTTACACGGTTAAAATAATTTACAAAATTTTGAAATTCTTTTTACAATAATTTTCGATGTTCAGCGCTCCGGCCTGGAATCATTTGCGTTTTAAAACGTGGCAGCGATGCGTCGCTACCCACTCCAAAAATACCCTGCTATTACTTAATAGCATCGTGGGAACTAGGCCATTTTTTCCCGGTCGTGTTAAGCCTTAGCCTACTTTGTTGTTCAACTACCAAGACTTCACGAGGGTACCTTTTAACAAGCAGGTAAATATCAATTGGTTTTGCTATTCTAATTTTATATTATTCTTGGCTTAGAATTAAGCAATGAAATTATTTGTTCTTAAAGAAAATATAGGGTTCCCCGCTTCCGGCAAACAATGGCTTCGTTAAGCTTATGGAACGAGATTTTTTAAACACTAGTAACCGTTTAGTGTTGAAATGAAAACTATTGACTCTACAGATTTTAAACAGAAATATACTTGATATAAATTTAAATTGGGAATTTAGATTTCATTTTATTTCGCTACCTGATCTCCAAAACCTGGTAACTCGAAATTAATGGTTGGCGTTTTTAGAAAGAGCTTTTCAGCCTTCACTAAATAAAAATCAAGATAATTCACCACTTCAGTAACACGATCTGCGCAAACGCAGTGACTGACGCGCCATCTATTATTAAAGAAGAGAACTGCTTAGTATGCAATTTCCTTCTTCCGTTTCTACAAAATTTATATAGTATGTGCTCTCGGGAAACTTCCGTAAATGGCACAATAAATACTGAAGTGGTGAATTACCACATAGTTTCATAGTTCACGTTTAAAGTGAGAATATTTTTTTTAAAGCATGCGGTTTTATATTTTACAAAATTTATATTTTTATATTTCATACAGGATCCAATTGTGAATACACCGAAAATAGTATTCCAAAATGAAAACATTAGAGAAATATTCAATTCTCCCTTGGAGGTTAAAATTGACGGGGTGTCATTTGACGTCAACTCTATAAGAATGACAGTCGCATCCTTGTTTTTTGGATACCATACGTTTCAACTTGAGTATCCGACTTCCTTGAGAAAAACAATGGATGAACAATTTCCAGAAAGTGTTTTTTTAAAATTGTAACAACGGATGTTTCGTCGTCGGTAGTAGGCATTGTTAATAGACTTACAGAATAACTATTAAGTTTATGGATCATGCTTTAGAATACACTTTAATTTCGTTTAAAGAATAAAGTTTAAATTTCAGTAAAAACGTATTTTCTAAACTATGAACTTATTAATGCTGTAAGCTTACTTGTTCCCTTTCTAGCACATAAACAATTAAACATTTGTCGCCTCAAATTCACCATATAATAAAAATGATTTACGCACGCCTGTACGCGTTAATGTGAAGCTCAATTGTCGTTATATTGAACGACATATCGCTTAAATTTGAACAGCAATTCAGGTACGTTTGATCGCCAAAAGACTTAAATTTGAATGCCGGAACGCTTAAATTTGAGCGCCAAAGACTTATGCCTACATTTGAATGAAACTAGATCAGCTAAATTGTTTAAATTACCTCTCTGTACGACTTCAAAAAAATTTACATCGATATTTTATAGCGGAGTTAAACTCTTTAACTCCATAATTGAAAAACTAAACATTACTGAAAAATCCCACCATTTTAAACGTAGCTTAAAGTCCCTCTTGTTATTGAATGACATTTAAATATACCCCAACTCAAATATAAATTCTTCCAATCGCCCTGATCCCTTTACTTATTTGTTATTTCTTATCCCGAATTTTACTTCTATTGAGTATATTTAAACTAAGAAAGTTTCAATAATCATTACTTTTTTATGTAATATTTTTTTTATTTTTTTTTCTTATGTTTGTTATTTGTTTTTTTTTATATATATTTTTTTTAATATTGCTAAAATTCTAAAAATAAGAGAACAACACGCAAGGGCTTACAAGTCAATTATGACTTAGCCCTACAACTCATGTAACCTTAAGAGATATATTTAATAAAATAATTGAATAATTGAATTGAATTGAATTAATTCTTAAGAATGAAGAATATTTCCAGCACATTTGAAAGCCATTTCAGGAAAATATGATCGACCCAAGACTTAAATTTGAACGCCAAAAGACTTATATTTGAACGCCAAAAGACTTAAATTTGAAAACCAAAAGACTTAAATTTGAACGCCAAAAGACTTAGATCTGAAAACCAAAAGACTTAAATTTGAACGCCAAAAGACTTATATTTGAACGCCGGAACATTTAAATCTGAGCGCCTAAAGACTTACATTTGTATGATATATCACGCATATTTGAACGCCATTTCGGGTAAATATGATAGACCCATGACTTAAATTTGAACGCCAAAATACTTAAATTTGAACGCCTAAAGACTTACATTTGAGTGATAAATCACGCACATTTAAACGCCATTTCAGGTAAATATGATCGACCCAATACTTAAATTTGAACGCCAAAAGACTTAAATCTGAAAACCAAAAGACTTAAATTTGAACGTCAAAAGACTTAAATTTGAATATTAAATCACGCACATTTGAACGCCATTTCAGGTAAATATGATCGCCAAAAGAGTTAAATTTGAACGCCGGATCGCTTAAATTGGAACTTCAGCAATCAAAGATGAACTATGCGACTATTGGCTTTGAATGCTTTACCCATTCAGGATTGAATCTTCGCTTTCAATATTGAATGTTAACCTAGCAGTCAAAGTTGAACGCCCCCGTGAGCACTTACATTTGAATGGTAAAGCATTCCACCACAGTGGCAAGGCATTGAATGCTGATGCATTCAATTTCTAGTGTTGTGTTTTTAGAGTGTGCAAGGCCAATACTCTGTCCTTGCTTTTGAACTTCAGTTTGGAACTTGAGCTAAAAATAAGGAAATTACAGGAATGAAAGATCCCCACAACGAGGTGAAAACCGTGAACCGCTAGAGTTTCATTCCGTGTGTGGTTTACACCGCGCACCCCTGTTTGACCTAAAAGACATTTACATTAATTGCACCCTCCCTTGGTCCAATTACAGCGGGAGGATTAGAACCACCAAACCCCTTTTAAGAGGTCCTGTCTTCTATTTAAACGAGCGTGCTTTCAGTGCAAAATTGTTAAATTTGTCAATAGGAAAGGCTAGCCATCCATAACCGATCATTTGCCATATCGGACAAAAAAATACAATCCTGAGCCAAAAATTAATTAATCCATCCATTCCTACCAAAATAATAAATTTTTCATACATTCCCTAAAATTAAAAAAACTGTAACCCGCGAATAACGAGGTAAATAATAGTAAACCATTTGAACGCACCTTTCTAAACTTCTCGAACAATTTTTTTCCAAACATATAAAATGAGCCTTAAATTTACGAAATAAGAGTTAAGTTCTTTCATTGTGGAAACTAATGTGAAATCCGACGAGTTAGTTTATAAAATCTTTAGATGTTTCGTCCCCAAAGGTCTTGTGAAAATTGCGGAATTCCTGGATAACTTTTATACTTTTGTTAAAATGCATTTTGATACATTATCTGATTTGTAGGGACTACAGCGTTTTCCTAAACATCATTTGTTTAATCAGCATTTTCCAAAACAGCGTTTTTCAAAACAGCATTTTTCAAATCAGCGTTTTGTCAAAATAGCGCTTTGTCATAACAACAAATAGTCAAACGGTGCTTTGTCATAACAGCGTTTCTTTATACAGCGTTTCCCAAAACAACAAATTGTTCAAACGGCGCTTTGTCATAGCGGAGGTTCCCAAAACGGCGCTGCTTTCTATAGCACTAATAATATAGGCCTATTGTAAGACATATTTTTCTGGAATTTCGGCAAATTTCATTACCTAATGGTTTCTGCCAATAGTTAGTATTGCAAACTTACCTTACCTAACCTAACCTAACCTAACCTAACCCCTGAAGTTCATATGTATATTATACATTTTCCATCGTCAATTCATGTAAATTTTAAGAAACCGCTGTCTTGACAAAAACCGCTGTTTCAAAATCGCCAATTTGATAAATGGTATATTCAGAAACGCTGTTTATGGAATAAGCTGATTTGACAAACCGCTCTACTGAGAAACGCTTAACCAAAAAACGGTGACTAAACAAAACGTTCTTTCGACAAACCGCGGTGTTGAGCAACGCTATTTCAACAACCGCGGTTTTAACAAAGCGCCGTTGCAACAAAATGCTGTTTTGAAAACGCTATTTTAACAAATTTATGCTATTTTAGTCAAGCACTCTATTCCCTACATACCACATTATCTACTTTGATACGTGGTAATCTAGTATAGTGTGTGCGACCATATCTTTCGCTCCGACGTCGGTTTTTCAGTCGAAATGCCCTAGGGAGTTAAGGTCGGCCGGCCTTTAAAGGTCGACTCTGTGCCGACTAAAAATGTACCTGTTTCTTACTCCAAAACGACGTTGGGCCACAGTCGGCCCAATTTCAAACCGTGACTCTATAACGACAATTAATGTGATGGTTAACCGACTCCAAAACTTCGTCGGGCCGACTGCCTAAAATTGCGTATTTCTATTGCGTATCGATTCTGATGCTAGAGGGTTTATACGAAACACCAAGACACCGGAATCAATTCTAGTAGGATTGTCCGCCATCTTGGAAAATAGCCGCCAATGTTTAAAAGATTGTTACTCGAACCCAACCAACACGTAGAATAAAATATGAGTATAGTCGATTTTATTCCACGTGTTTTGACAATCTTTGGTAAGTCTGTTAACCCTGTAACGCCTCGCCCTAATTACAGAGAGTTGATTTAGGCTCGGGCTTTGGTCGTAAAGTCGCTTTTCGGTCCTGGTCCAAATGCCGACTCTAAAAGTCGTAAACGTTTTTGCGATAATTGCAGGTAAATACGTTTTTTATCCCTATTAAAGTCGGTATGGTGACCTAATAGATTGGACCACTTACCGACCCAATTAGTCTTACCATTGCAACTATTAATTAGAGTCCGAACGCGGACCTTAAATTGTAATAGCTGTCGTGACTTGAAAAAGCCATTGCACATTTTTAACACGACTTATGGCCGACTTATATCCAACATTATTTTTAAATTAATCTCGCAGAACTGTGAAAATTTGCGATTTAATAAAAAAAATAAAACAGTTTTTTAAATAATTTCTTTACTATACTCTACTTTTTCTAAAAAGATCATATATTCAGCCTGAAAATGTTTGCTTTTTCAAAAATCTCTTAACTCAAGTACGTAATATTCGTGTAATTAAATATGTTAGGGAATATATTGATAATTCAAATCGTGACAATGGATTGCGAGCACTACTAAAACATTTACTGCCTCTTCAACTGTTTGGATTAACTATGAGAGTTACGATTAATCGTTGATTTATGTTTACAAATTTATAAGAAAATGTTACCAATACAAACACAGCTAATTATCTTTTACGAAATCAATTTGGTATATTTTTTAATCCGAGTCGGAAATACTGTTAAATTGGTCGTCGGCCCAACGTCGTTTCGGAGTCGCTAATCTGTCTACTTGAAGTCGGCTCAGAGTTATTTCAGATTCGGCCAATAGTCATTTAAGTATCGGTTATATATCCATATTAAGTGAAATTTTCTAGTCTATCGACGGTCGACCGACCATTATTCTACTAGGACAATATTTGTCGGCCAACTGTCGGCCATTTTGTCGACGTCGGCCTGACCTTAAATTGCTACAGGGAAATATTTATATTAAAACTGTGGTCTTTTTTGAGACGGCCCGACGATGTATTAGAGTAAGTACCCTTTACTTTTTAAAGTTGGCATACAGTCAAACGTTAAAGGTAGGCCAACCGTCGGACGACTCTTTTTCGGGTAGGACATTTCTACTCAAAATAGTACGGTCGGCCGACAGTCGGCCGACCACAGATTTTAAATAATGCGTCGACGTCGGCCCGACTCTGAAACAATTCATTTGTGCTGCAGGGGTAGTGGGAAGTACTTCCAGGTTAGGTCACCATGTTCTATATGTGTTTAGTGTTTTATATGTATTTAATTTTAACGATCCCCTTTGGTTTAATTTTCAATATAAAAATTAAGGTTAATCTCAGATCCTCGTTTCAATGTATTTCATATAAGCTCACACATCATACCCCTAGACAACTAACTTACCGATGTTTTGTTTAAACCCGCTAACTCCAATACCAGTGGCGGTTAGGCGGATGGGAACCTGGAGTTAAGTTTGGTAATGCGTTAACACTTTTGTGTAGTGATTAGTGAATCTGCCCGAAGCCTTGGTTCTTCGTAGGTATCCCTGTATGTTTGGGTGGGAACCTAAAGCTAGTCTGTTTGTTGGATTGTGAATTAGGGAAAAACGTGGAAGTTACGTACATATTTGGACGAGACAAACGGAGAGATTGGCCCAGTTTCCACACAGGGGATTGCTCATCGTCGCGTACAACTCATTCTCCGCCTAGTACAGCACGAATTCGTAAAAGATAGACGCGATATCAGTCTTCACGCAAGCTACATTTTATTAAACAGAAACTGTAGAGATCTAGCGTTGAGTCTCAAATTGCCTTTCGTCAGTTAGCAGTTTCGCATCGCAGCAAGAGAAACACGGTCCGATCCCAGCTTGTGGCAGTGGGTGAAAAGTCGGAACAACTCTTTCCGCGTTTAGTTTTCAAACTCTCTCCCCATTGGGAAAAATGGTTTTTCCCGGGACTTTTGGTTTCCCCTTGCATAACAACTGTAGAGGTTAATGGTAATAGTAAGTGTAAAGAGCTGTTGGCTCGGGTGCCATGAAGGGCTAGCCAACAGCCTCCTACGCATTGCAACCCGGCTACCTCATTTAAAGGCATTAACAGTATGCTATATGACTTGAGCCTAGGGTGGTGCCAAGGGTATTAGCCTAACTAATTAGTAATTAAGGTGTGCGCTCCAAGTTTATTATCGCAGACGCAACACGCCATGTGGACTAGTCCTCATCAATAGACCTGAAACAAAATTGATGCGAGTGACAAAATGTTTGATCAAAATTGATATTTGCAACATAAATTTTATTATTTATTGATTTTTATGAAATGTGTGTGCGCTTATGCGTGTGTAATTAGCTTATCTTACATACTGTGTAAAGTAGTCTGTGTATTCTGTTACTACACGCTTATCATTACAATCACTTTTGGCTTCAAATAAAATAATGTGGTTTCACCGGGTTTCACTACCCTGCAATGGGGACAAATGGTTGTATTATCTGTATAAAAGCTAGTGATTTATTATTTATTTAATAAAATAATAATTCGTTATTTAATAACAATTGTTTTTTATCTCGTAAATGGCTTTAAAAACTATAAATTGTGCGAATTAAATGGAATTTCATCTCATAATGACCTTGAAAAAGTACCAAAAAGGGTCAGTATTTGGGTAGCCTATTTAAATATTATAAAAGCCAAAATCAATGTCGCAGTTATGGCCAATTTGGAGAACCATCTCTGCGAAATAGAAAATGAATTGATCAATTAGCTTAACTAGACATTAAAATAAAGATAATTAAACTTTATGAATAATGTTGATACATCCAGACTTTCAACCTTTTATTCTAGAAAACAGATCGTGGTAGGGATGTGGAAAGGCTTTAAACTGATCTTGAAGATTCGCTCTAAAATATGTGCAAAACGTATTTTCATCGGCCTTTTTCAACGCAAATCTTTAAGATTCCTACACTTAAAAAGCCATAGTTTTCCTATATACTTCGCTGTATACGTCCTTTCCATCTGGTAGCATATTTTAACAACAAAACCATTCATTCCCAGCCGTGGGATTCGACCCCACGCCCCGCAGAGCCTGACGCCTTCAGCCAGCGCTTTAGACCGTTCGGCCACACTACCCCGATCAAATCTTGTAATCAGCAATAATTTCAGATTCTTTTTCTTATTAACTATATATTATTCTTTAGTTCTGTTATTGCATAACAGAGGCGGAAGACCGATCACATTAAGACAGCGCAGAAAAAAATAAAAAAGTTAAATATGAAACTAGTTATGATTAATATAAAATCTTTGAATATACTCGAAATATATATCGAGTTCCTAAGTATGTGTAACATTAAAAAATAAACATAAATAAATACAAGTTGGCAAGCCAAAATATACCTCTCCTCGGAAGAATTGTCCCTAGTGGTATTAATTTCTCGAGATAACCCTTAAAGATATATTTTATTTGTTAAAAATGTTATCCCAGTTCTATCCCGCCCGGTATAAAATTTAATTATAATTAAAATAATTGAGACGAAACGACCAATTTTAATTTATTCAGAATATCATAAGTTAAGTAGTTACAACAGTGAGTTAGACGTACTATAACAATGTACAATTGAATTAAACCCTTTTTACAGTACAAGTTTGTCAGTTGAATATAATACAAAGCAAATTTTAATGAAAGAAATATCTACAGAGGGTATTATAACGACCGTTCGCTTTTTGGTCTATAATTTTAACGGAATCGGGCCGATTTTAATTAAACGATAGTTTACCGAAAATTTGTTAAAAGAATATTCCCTAAGGCCGCGCGATAAATTTACGAGAATAATTTCCCGTCGCCGTTATATCGAAAATTTAGTTGATTCGGGATTGCCAGAACTTTAATGTTGTGGGCGAGTGATTAGAAAATAAAATGGCAACCAGAATTATGCAAAATTATAAATGTTTATTTTTATTCAGAACAGTCTATGTAACGTTCTAGATTTAACTTTCATCAATAACCCAACAATATATATCCCTCCTACATAATTGTGCAGAACTGGTACTCAAGTGTCCAAGACTAGATTTGTCTTAGTTCATCGTAATTGAAAAATAAACCAAAACACACTTACACTTACACTTAAGTAAATATCATAAATTATACTGAGTAATTTTAACTAAATTCAAACTACCTTACTATAAACTCTTGTCTTAATTAACAGCTGAGAGCTGTTCGCTACTAATTACTTCCAATCTACTTAATTAGCCTCACAGGTTGAGTTGATAATTTCAAGGGTATAATTAGGTTATTCCAATTCAAAAAATAAAAACAATCAATTTTATCTTACAGCTGACTTGAGTTAGTTCACAATTTCTTTAACACTTTCAGTCTTAAACACGCACTGTTCATACACTTAAGTCCATTCGCTCACGTTCCAAACGCGAAACACAATTTAACTCTTTCCTTGACCGAAGACCGAACATACTAATTAAAACCGCAAAGTTACCTCATAACTTTTGACCGACACCAGGACCCCGTCCTGTAGTAGTTCGTCTGACAGCCAAGAACTAAGAAAGACTAAATCTTCCATTTTGACGGCAACGGCTTTGTATACGTTTATTTGGTGTTTTTTAGACCCGTCAAGATTTGACAAAAGTTCGAAAAATTGAAGAGATTATATTTTTTACCTGGTTTGATTGATAGTTCTCCACACGGTGGCGCTATATTATTACTTTTATATAGTTTCCGCGGGAGTTTTGAATAATTATCCTTTTTCTAAGCGTTATAAAAAGGTAAACAACCCGCCTTATCATAATGGTTTCTTTACTTTTTATTTTCCTAAAGGAAGTCAATGGCTCGGCGGTAAACTATCTGCGTTGTAACAATGCGACCCGAGTTCAATTCCTGAACACGATCAAATAAATTAAAATACTCAGATATTTAATTAAATATAATATTAATATAAATTAAATATTTAATTAAATATAATATTAATATAAATTAATTATTTAATTAAATATAATATTAATATAAATTAAATATTTAATTAAATATAATATTAATATAAATTAAATATTTAATTAAATATAATATTAATATAAATTAAATATTTAATTAAATATAATATTAATATAAATTAAATATTTAATTAAATATAATATTAATATAAATTAAATATTTAATTAAATATAATATTAATATAAATTAAATATTTAATTAAATATAATATTAATATAAATTAAATATTTAATTAAATATAAGATTAATATAATTTATTAATATTTAATTATATATAAGATTAATATAATTTATAAATATTTAATTAAATATAAGATTAATATAATTTATAAATATTTAATTAAATATAAGATTAATATAATTTATAAATATTTAATTAAATATAAGATTAATATAATTTATAAATATTTAATTAAATATAAGATTAATATAATTTATAAATATTTCATTAAATATAAGATTAATATAATTTATAAATATTTCATTAAATATAAGATTAATATAATTTATAAATATTTAAAATGATGTAGAATAAATTATAGTACCTAACGTTATAACTTTGTAAATGACATTCGCCAAAGCTGTTTGTTAGAAAAACACCGTATCTTAACAAGCGTTGGTGGCTGAGTGGTTAGAGTAAATCTCTTACACGAGGCAGACCCGGGTTCGATTCCCGGCCGGCGCCAAGAAATCGCAAATTGATACTAAGACGAATACCGTGAACAATTGGTGGAAGCCCTGCCATTGGACGTGTAGAGGTTGCATAACACTCAACACTCACAACCGTCATAACACGAACTCAACATTCACAACCTACGCATAAACATTACAAAAACTTAATACACCAAACCGTCACGACGGTGAGCGAAAAAACACCAAACAAACCAAACCGCAAAATAATCCGTTAACGCTCACCGTCACACGATGGTTTTGCCAACACTACGAAAAACTGCGAACGCAGAGATTTCGAGACATTGCATACATTGATTAACCTTTGCACGGAAAATGCGAACGCGTTCGCAGGGCAGACACACAGACAGACAGACAGACACAGTGATTGTATAACCCCTCCTAGGGGACTTTGTCCCCTCGGAGAGGTAAAAATTACCAACTTTAAAACTTGATTAATAACTAAACATTTTTATTATCAACTGCTCATTTCTATATCCATGTGATTTGTACAATGGTCAATTTATAATTATAATTAGTTCTTTTTAAAAATGTCATATAAAGTTTTTTCACCCCAATGCGTTTACGAAATATTGGACATCCTCAATACCATTATGCAATCTCGTACAAGCAGCTTCGCCTAATTACTTAATTAGATACTGTTACGATTGTTATTTACATTAAGACTTGGTTTTTAGGTTTATTTATATATGGTTAAACACGTAGGCAGGATCCCACTAATGCTAATTCCAGCCTAGTATATAATATAATATAATGCGATGCGATGTATAAAAAAATTAATAAATTATACAACAAACTACAGTCCCTTGCTGTAAAATTTCAAATTTAACACAGCTTTTAAGATATAGGAGCGCAGATAACCATTCATTTCGCGATAGCGTTTACCCCCATGTTAATTTTCCATACATCAGCTGAAAGTCCCCATAGCTATACAGACAAGGGACAGTTGATTGCAACCTTCGGATTTCAAGTCAGACGCCTTATCTATTAGGTCACGTGGGCGATAAGAAATTGTCTACTTTATTTATACTTGGTTCTTGCCAACTCCTGTGGGGCCGATGATTAAACATTAAAACTCTTACACAAAATTCGTCTAAGCCAAAGCGGAGTAAAAGCGCTCTTGCATATTTTACCAAGGGGTCCTTTATTATGTACTACGCTATACAGTAAAGTCATCTGATATTTCAAAACAAGGCTTAAACATATAAAATATCGCGAAACAGAATGGTCGCGTAGGGCAGCCGAGTTTACTTTTCTTCATTACAAATTTCTCAATTTAACATTAGTAGGTATACTTACCTGGCGTCGCTGCAGCCTTGATCTATGAGGAGGCGGGCTTGGACGAGAATCCATCATTGCACCGCGATGGGTTTGACTCCAACTTTCTTTTGCAAATTGCATTGGATAGGGCGTGTAATTTCTGGCAGTGGGGTCCTGCGTACGCGCTCGACCCCAAACATTTCAATCAAAAAATAAAACTGATGGTAAGGAATCAAGCGTAATTCTTAAACTACCCAGTGTCGTTTTAGTACGACCAGAGAGAATTTAAAATAGGAAGTGGAAGGTGGGGGATGAATTGTAGCTACTCAAACCCCGCGATCTGGCCAGGCGGGTTTCCGGTATGACGTTTTCCTGTGGGCGGGTCCAGAGTGAGCCGTTGAGGAAAAAAATTTGAAAGCAGAAGAAGAAATGAAATGAGTGAGTGTCGTTTGTATCAGGGGTAATTATATACAACTGGTTTAGTCGTTCATAAGGGGCCATTTATCCAGGTAGTCAAGAAAGGTTTACTTCCTCGACCAGGAGATTTCTAAAGATGTTCTGAACAAATATAAACCGCGTCGATCTATACTCAAATCATTTTTAGCCACGACAAGTAATGTGGTCAGCAATTAAAATTATTCAAATGCAAAATAAAACTGACGGTTATGGAATCCAGCTGATAGATCCAAACCCCATAATTGTAAGAATAAGTTAAACATTTCGTGTGGTTTGTCAAATTATTAGTTAGTCAGTTCTAAAGGAACACTTCGTCCAGGCCGCAGAGCGTCGCTGATGAGAGGATTTTTCCTATAAGCCGAGTGACTGCCATTATCTCTGGTATTATTATACCTGGAATCCCAAAAACCATTCATTTCAACCAGGATTCGCATTCCCAATTAATTTATTCAAATACCCCGCTGTATTAAAAATAAACCGTTGTAGTGGGTTTAGAGTTATTGAAAGCCATATTTTAGTTTTATATTTTATTTTTCATTTAACGTGAGGCACGTATTTTTTATTGGAATTCAAATGGTTATTTATTTCAGATTTCATATGTAAGGATAACATATTTTAAACTTAAATATTCGTATTTCCCGACTTCAAATCGTTAAAATGACCTCAAACTCGACTATTTTAACGCCATGGATTACAGCGAAAACAAGTCACCAGCGCCACCTAGTAACTGGTGAATCTGAGACCGACGTAAATTTTTGCAGTTAGAAGCCCGACGAATGCTGAGAATAATTAAATTTCTTAATTAAGCTTAACGACCGAATTTTTTATCGTGATGACATGGAACTGACACACTTATATTAAATGTAATAACCGACTTCTGAAATTGCATCAGTCTAACTGAAACGTTTTCTAACAATCTGATCTTTTATTTTCTAAAACCAATAAACGTAATTTTTAAAACAAGTGTCGACTTGACTTGAATTATCACTTTTTTCAACAGATGTCGCTAGCACTGAAATAAAAATAAGATGCTTAAGCCACATTTTGACCCAAAAGGTGGGACATAGTAGTACCCCTCGCGTTGATTTGCTAATTTGTAACTTATTTATAGTAATTTTTAACAATATATTATATATGGGATATACATTATAATTTTGGTTCAAGTCCATTAAGTAGAGTATAAGTGTCCTAAATATAATAATCTACAATTATTTCGCTATTTTGAATTTTAACTTCCTTTGCCATTAATAGATGGCACCAGGCTCTCCAGTAAAGTCGATTTTTCGGAGAATTGGATAGACTCATTGCCATCTTTAATAGGTGGATTTACTTATGTTCACGGGGAAAGTTTACTTTATAGGGGTAAACGACATAGTCACAATTTAACATAATGAACACTTGGCTCACTAGATGGCGGTAGTCGCGAGTTTCGACTTTCAAAAATTATCTGGCAGCCAGAAACTTTAGCGCTTTTCCGTTGCACCTTGCTGTACGTGTTTTGTCACATAATAGTGACGTGTGGATTTCTCCAGTGACGAAAAGTTTCAAGTCGATACGCTTCGATGTCCATACTGTAAACTGATAGTTTATATAAGCTATTGTCAACATTCTTAAGCCTAATTGGTTAAGCCTAAATTTCAATAAATGTTTTTCTATTTATTTTGGTTAGACTCTAAGACTATTTGGTTAGAATCTAAGTCTATTTACTTAAATTTAAACAAGGCCTAATTTTCCTCTACAGTAAAATAATAAAGTCACTTACTTTTACGGAAATCCTTAAGCCTCTCCTGTAAATAGAGTCGAGAGGGCGGCGTACGGAGCGCGAAAATCTACGTGTCTCTTCTCGAGGAGGTCCAGGAACTAAAAGAACGCCGAGTCGTATATCTAGAGATCAAATAACACTCGAAACTACAAGTAAATCCTGATTTCTCATTGGCTGAAACAAATTGACGTCACGGGAGATTGTAAAATATAACCAAAAATAGAGCTTACTGCTCATTGGTTGGCAATAAAAAATTCGTCACGTGTTAAATTAGGCAAATTAGAATAGCTGAAAATACATTGCGCTTACTTCGCCTCTAATTTACTTCTGATACAACTTTGATAAAAAATTAATCCTGTTTCGGGGCTCTCGCCGGAGGAAATCTTAGAGACTATTAACTCAGTAGAATACACTATTTTAGCAATTGCATATAATCCTGGTTATTTTAATGGTTGATATACAGGGTCTTTTTTTTTGCTCGGAAAAGTGTTTTTTTTCAAAAACTATTTATAGTACCGATTTCAAATTTGGAAGGTCAATTCTCTATACCGGGGGACATCAGTTTGAGAAATTTGAGCGTTTTCGGTAATGTTTTTCACCAATTTTGAAAAATTATTTTTCGACCACTAGGTGCGAGATAAAAATTTTCTATTATAAAGTTGTAGGCCGTCATCGAAAACCCTTAAAAATTATTCACTCGACGAAAAACAACTTATTTATCAGTGAAAATTCGAGCTTGAAAAATTTACAAGTTGGTGAAGCCAAATTACGATTGTTTGAAACGATAATTGAAAAGGGAACAACTCTAAATACAAACGTAGTAGAGTTTTCACACTTGAAAAAATGTACACGTTTGGTTTTTAAATGCAGATATTTTATTCACATAAATTTTTACAAAACATTTTCAATAATATCACCATTGGCTGCAACACAGGTTTGTGCGCGGACAATTAAGTTCTCAAACGCTTTCTCTACCATTTCTGGTGTGACGTCTCGGCAAGCACTGATTATTCGTCTAATGAGTTCCTCCCTAGTTTCAATGGGCGTGGCGTATACCTTTGCTTTAACGAATCCCCAGAGAAAATAATCCAGCGGTGTTAGGTCAGGTGACCTTGCTGGCCAATGCACTGGACCATTTCTCCCTATCCACCTTTCAGGAAACTCGTTGTTGAGGTGCTCAGTTACTTGCCGGGGAAAATGCGGAGGTGCGCCATCTTGCTGAAACCACAACTGACGTCTTTCAGCCAATGGAAGGTCGTCGATTGCGTCACTCAGTTCGTTCTGTAGAAAATGTAAATACCTTTGGCCGTTGAGGTTCGTCGGCAGGAAAAAGGGACCAATCAAACGGTTTCCAACAAGTCCAACCCAAACATTGACCCGTTCAAATTGAACCTGGTGATGATATTCAAAACCCCAATGTGGGTTGATGTCAGACCAAAGATGGCTGTTTTGATGATTAAAGGGCCCATCTCTAGAAAATGACGCTTCGTCGGAGAACAAAACATGGCGCAAAAATTGTCTATCTTCTTGGACAGCATTTAGTAACCAGTTGCTAAATTCATAACGTCTTTGATGGTCTCCGTCAATTAGTCTTTGGTGGAGCGTAGCTCTGTATGGGTGATAGCGATTCTTACGAAGAATTTTCCACACACGATTTGCAGAACAACCCAAATCAGCAGCGGCGTTAGCGCAACTGTGACGAGGATATGCCACAAAGTACGCGAGTACATTGTTCTCGAAGTCTAAATCCGGTTGACCCAATCCGCGAAACCTAGGTTGCAAGTTACCAAATTGATTGAAATCGTGAATTGCTCGTCTTACTGTATTTACAGATGGTGCTCCATTTGGATGTCTTTCTGCGAAGATTTCAGTCACTCTTCTAAGGTTTTGCGCTGCTTCTCCATAGTAAATGGCAACTATCTCGGTACGCTCAGCTACTGAATAACGAGGCATTGTTCGAAATATTATCAAACACTGATAATAATCTCCCAAAGTTTTCCTTTAAATACCCAATGCATGTTTAGGATTGACCTATAGCCTCGTGTTTTTTAAATCCGGTCGTTTTTTTAACCAAAGTTTCAACTGGATTAGGTAATTCGGTTTCAATTATCGTTTCAAACAATCGTAATTTGGCTTCACCAACTTGTAAATTTTTCAAGCTCGAATTTTCACTGATAAATAAGTTGTTTTTCGTCGAGTGAACAATTTTTAAGGGTTTTCGATGACGGCCTACAACTTTATAATAGAAATTTTTTATCCCGCACCTAGTGGTCGAAAAATAATTTTTCAAAATTGGTGAAAAACATTACCGAAAACGCTCAAATTTCTCAAACTGATGTCCCCCGGTATAGAGAATTGACCTTCCAAATTTGAAATCGGTACTATAAATAGTTTTTGAAAAAAAACACTTTTCCGAGCAAAAAAAAAGACCCTGTATACTGAAATGATTATTGTAGGATAGGAAAATAAAAGAATCGTGATAAAAGTTAATTTTTTTATTCCATAATAATTGGGATGGAGAGTAGAATCCTACTACTATGGATTTCGCCCCCATCATCCCAGTAGAACTAGTGTTCTACAAATTGTAGGAACATCCTTCGACGTCCCTTGGTCTCTCCCACCTCAAGGCTAACAGAACAATACATAAAATTTTAACTTTAGTACAGTATAAATAATTCGTGAAATTTAATTTATTACCTTATTCTAAGTTCAAATTTAATTGACTCGTCGTTAGCGCTTTGTAATAAAATCCCCTTGATCTCTTCTATTCTACATGAAGAAAATTAAAATCTTAAATTTTTTTGTCCCAAAAGTTATTTAAATGTTAAAATAATATTTACCGCATCTTGTTTTCTTTTAATTGGTGCTAATCCGGTTCGAAAAAAGGTCAGAATGATTTGTTCTAATTTTTTACCACCCGTTTCCCAACCCACCAATTCCTACCCCCTATACCCTATCTCCTTCTTTTCCTTGATGAAATTTAAGTTAGAGAGTGTGGAACCTATTCAGTGTGTAAATAAATAAGTGGATAAAGTCGGTAAATTTTTCCATGGGATAAATAGTGTTCGTAGATAATTAATTTCGTGAGACTGGGAGGTACAGGTGAGAAGCTTTTATCGATGACAGTAGTTGCTTTTGGCGTAGGTGGAATGTCCCATTCTTTCCCAAGCCGGACAGTTGGGAAAGAATCTAGCATGTTCCGATTCTGGTACGTCTCCTGATTTCCATCCTTCTAATACGCCATGGCATTTGTAGCATCTGACTGCGTCGTCTTGTTGAATATAGTAGAATCCAGCCTTCGCTAGTTGCTCCTTAGTGACGTGCGGATTTTTCCAGTGACGAAACGTTTCAAGTCGATACGCTTCGATTTCCATAGCTGATCTAGACCAAATACGTTCTATAGTTTCAAATGATACATTATCTAAGCCTACATTTACCCCTAAGTCTACTAAACCTAATTTTATCAATATGGTTAAATTTCTACGCTAAAATTCTCAATATAAACGCTTTTTTCAATATGCAAATTGTTTTAAATATGTCTAAAAATATAGTCTATTACAAAGAAAAAATAATTACTTACTTTACGGGTAGAAATCCTTTGTCGAGCTGTAGAAAAGACTGAGCGATCCGTCAGCAGGTCTTTACTCGTCAATGTGCCGAAGAGAAATGACGCGTGTAAGATTAATTTATTCCTATCTTGTTGAGAATAATTCATCACGTGATCTAAACTTCAAATAACCCTCAAATTCTATTTTCTGTCTCTCTCTGAGAGTTTAAACTGACTCTAATGATTGACGGCACATATTAACTCACTTGAGTATTTGGAAAAAATCCTTTGCTACTCGAAGGAGAGTTTTGGAAATACCACGTTGACGATATCAAAATCGAGCTCTCACTTGAAAATGTTTACGGAAAACAATCCTCTTGGAAAATTGAGTTACGTAGAAGATTGCTAAAAAATGGCTAAGTGTTATGTTTTTATCAATAATGAGTCTTATTTTTTACATTTTAAAGTATTTATTAAGAGTGAAAAATCCCATGACTACACTGATGGCATATCTTAAGTACCAGTGGAAAAAAATCCATTGCTCAAAGTTCAGTTATCTTATTAAACGTGCGCGTGCACAGAAAAATAAACGAGTCACGTGATAGTAACTTAATTTCTACGCTAATCTTACCCCTACTAGGCCTAATTTCTGTCTAATACATTTCCAATATATATATAAAAGAATGCCTAAAAATTTCATTTTAAATATAATAAAATAGCCTACCTGATTATTATTATTATTATTATTATTATTATTATTATAACTTACTTTTCAGCGTGACCTTCAATGACTATTCCCAATGCTAAGACTCTTTATTGAGATAACGAAAACTGTAACTAAGAATTGATTCCCATGACTACACTGACGGCATATCTTAAGTACCAGTGGAAAAAAAATCCATTGCTCAAAGTTCAGTTATCTTATTAATCGGGTGCGCGCGCACAGAAAATGAAAGTCACGTGAGAATCGGTACGTCACTGAAAATAGGGGAAGTGTCATCACTAGAGTTCTTTTATCAATATATTTAATTAACGATTATTTCAAAGTTTAGATGGCGCCATGGTTCTCAAAGCAGTGAAATTAAAAGATCTCAACGGGTGGAATTGGAGAAACGCTAAAAATATTCTCGACATATTCATTCTCCTTGAGTATAAATAAATAAATAAATAAATACATTCTTGGCGTAGTAGTAGGATTTTAAGAAAAAAATTAAATACGGAAAATCAATTATTTTATTTTAAAGGTTTTGTGATTTCCCACCAAACAATTTCAACATCTTCAATGTAGGCTATCTCATCAGGGGCATCTCAAAAATTATGTTTTTTCTTCAATATTGAACATTGCTTGTATTCCCCGTATCGGTTAATCTGAATACTACAAGAAAGAAAGAAAAAGAGATATATACTGAGCATTTTAGGTCAAACTAATAAAAGATTATTTTAAAATAAATTTCTAATAAAGTATAGAAAATGGAGAAATTCAAACATAAAAGATAAACTTAGAAATAAGTTTTATAGTAATTAAGAATAATAACTATTTTTTACCTTCTAACCCAAAAAAATATATTGGGATCATATCCTTCCGGTACTTTTGTCCAACTAAAAGTAAAAAACAGTATTATTAAATCTCACTCTACTTGAAAAAAAAATCCAAGAGATTATTATTAAAATTCTTACCTCTTAAAACAATTTTCGAACGACATTTTGTTTTTTACGTTATACGCGTAGTTGTAGTGATCGTTTTATGAATTATTCATTTTCATTTCAGGGGTATTTATACATAAGGGCCATGTATCATCGATAGTTAAGAAACAGTTTTGAATAAAAAAAAGATAATTAGAAGTCATAGGAGATCATCTCAGTGACGTCACGATGTTCGTTAGCAACGAAGTTACCAATCTTAGCCCTTAGCAACCACAGCGTATCGAGGCTAGCTTTTATAAACTAAAATTTACTAACCTTGATCTAAGCTTATACGCTAGGCCTAATTTTATCATTTTAAACGCATACTAATGATAAAGTTCATTACCAATAAATTGCTCAACTAGTATTTCATTTCATAATAATATACCAGTTGGAATTAAAAGGTATTAACTATTTTTGAAAATTAATAAAGATTTTATGAAAAAGAAAAAAAGTCAATTCCAATTCCAATGAAAATAATTTTATTTTATTAAAACTGCAATCTGTAAATCGTTATTTACATTTTTTTTGTGTTTGTTTTTTCTAAGGGAAGTCTTCAGCTCCCCCTTGACGTAGATGGTGCATTCAAAAGTTGGTCTGCCGAGATTTCGGCGACCGGAGCCTGAATAGGTGGGGTTACGAAGGCTGGAATCTCGACGACTAGACCCTGGACAGGTATGACTTCTGCGTCTTGAATCTCAATGACTTGAGCCAGGGTGGGTGGTGCTGAGGGGTGGACGACTGGTGCTGGATCCTGGTCTTGTAGTGCAGCGGCCTTTGCGAGTGGTGCAGGGCCGTCTCCCCAGAACAGATTGAAAATTTCTTCGACCTCCTTCTCCTCTTCATCGGTTACACCCACAGTACGCTCTTCTATCTATCAATTGTATTAATTTCACTGAAAACACTTATCGAGTTTGGAATTTGTTTAATTTAAACTCCCACTTAATGTAAAAATCAGTTTAAAAATATTAATTAGAGAGCAGTAACAGATTAAATTATAGATTTAATATTTTAGAACTGGACCTACCTTAACGTATTTATGAGTTTTAGGGCCCATTCTTTTATAAATCCTGGGAATACTAACATGAGCAGCCAAATGAACATCTATATGTTTTGTTACATGGTTTGACTCCATGGATCTGCGGTACCAATTCTTATATTTCTTAACAACGATTTCCAGCATGCGAAAAGAAATTTTATCATTGCGTACTTTAAACCTCAACACCTGTTTGGTTACAGACATATCGACTTCGTTTTCCATGGTCGCGACTTCTTCTTTTTCGAGCTTAGACGACAGAGAGAGAGAGAGGTAGAAACTTCTTTTAACTTAATTAATCGAAGAGAGAGAGAGAGAGAGAGAATTGATATTTTTTATATGGGTTTATAGGCTTTTATACCAAAACTTGGTGTACTTGAGATGGAAGGATTTCCCAAGTTGTTAAATATGAAGGGGAGATGTTTTTGTGATTGTTTTTATTTATAAAATTGGTATTGAGATGATTGGAAACTTTTTTAAATATATTTCTCAAGTTATGAAATGTGTTTATGAATTAGTATAAAAACCGATACTGCTATCCAAATTTATTCATTCTTCTAGTCTCTCTAGAAACGTAGAAACAAAACTTCAATAGTTTTCAAGAAACAAACTTGGTAAATATATTTGTCTCTCTCTTTTTTTTCTTGTAGTATAATTTATGGTAGAATTAATTGTTTAAATTATGCCTTTTCACAATCAATGTAATTTAAATAAAGTTATTGAAAGATTGAAGCATTTTTTTTGTATACTTAGATGGAATCATATATTACCCTACTTTATCAAGTCAAAGTTATTGAAGTTTAGTAAATTATATCCTTCGCATACTTAAATTATGCCTTTTCACAAAGATTCAATCTTTCAATAACTTTATTTAAATTACATTGATTGTGAAAAGGCATAATTTAAGTATGCGACATCATTTAAACAATGAGAAATTAATTCGTTTATATCGAAGGGGGAATACCCTGTAAATTCAACCAAAAAATCTTTTTTTACACGATTCAACTAATCCTGGGAGATACGAAAGGTAGTATATAGATTTAAAAAATCACAAGGTTCACCTTGATTTTTCAATGGTTTATAAATACAATGAAATTTTTTTAGATTTTCGATCAATACATGTACATAAAACATGGTGTTTATAACTAATATATTATTGATTAGTAGATTTAATTGTTCATCTATACAATCTTTAAAGTTATTCAAGGCTAACACCTGAGAACTACTAATAGAAAGGCTATAGGATAAGTTAGTATCATCCTCAAAATATTTTTGGGTAAAGGGTAGAATTTTTATTTATTTATATAGAGGCGAGTTCATCGATGCTTTTCCATTTTAGTGTCTATGAAGGCTGAAGAATTTGGTGAGGGAATTATGAGTGAAAAATCATTTTCATCATCTTTACTCTCTTTTAACGTCAAAATTAACTTGTTAACAGCTGCATTTACTTCATTTTTATCACGAACATAAGCTCGACCTTCGTAAATCCTACAATTCATAGGTTTAGAGCTAGCATTTTCTTTTGGCGATTGGAAATTTACATCCATGACAGCGAGTGGCCGAATTGATTTCCCTCTTTGACAACCCCATTGTTGTTTCTTGCTTGTACATGAAATGGGATCATTAATTTCAATGATTTCTGAAGCCTCTTGTAAGTATCGGAGAAAACCAATCAAATGATTGCAAGTTCCAGATAATCCAGCGGCACATTCACAATAGCCATCTAGTACTGGATTTTTGCCACCAGATACTCTTAACGCCGCGGCACAAAGATAGGGTGATTCATTTTTTCTTTTACTCCGGAAACATTTCCCCTTAACATAAACTACGTCATTTTCCCTAGAAAATAAATGTGGACATTAATAAAATTATACTTAATAATACACAAACGAATAGAATCAATCAAGCATACTTATCGGTATTTATAAGCAAGGAGTCTTTGTCAACATATCCTTCTGTTACAAAGTTATAACTTCGTCTTAACTGTCTATTAGTTTTATTCTTACTTTTGTAATAAGAAAATACGTGGTTTTTAGTTAACGTTGGAACAGTTTACAGAGATTTTTTTATATCCAGTAATTGGAAATATGAAACCATTGTTTACAGCAGAATTCACGTTCATTTCTAGTTGAAAATGAAAGCTTAAGTGACTGCGGAAATCGTAGCAGACGGCTGCGACAGCACCTTTTCGTTAAACTATGATGGCGACATCGCACGCTATGTTTAAGCGTCAGTACAAAATGTGACTATGTCGTTTGCCCCTGGTAGTGCACTCGCGAGTAAAAAAATAGTAAATCCACCTATAACAAGGGTCTTATCATAATACAGATGGCAATGATAGATCCGAATGTTGCTTTAAAATTTGAGATATTTCAATTTAACTATATTAAATAACATTATTTCTTATGGTAACGAAAGTGGTATTTACCGGTATCCAGTAGTAAATGAACCGAAGTTATCGAAATAGCACTCAGAATCAAATAGTGTTTTACTCTGCTAGCGAGTGCAAGTATTTACAAAACACGGTAAATTAAAATTAATCCAAAACATATTGTTACATTTTTTATATCAAATGTTTCAAGTATAAAAGTATTTCGTTTAGTCACAAGAGAAGAGGATTTAAATATTTAAAATAACAAAAACATTTGTTAGGTTTTGATAATGTTTAACAGTGAACTAAGGCTTAACATTTCCTTGACAGTCACAGTAGTGCAAGGTTACTAGAAATTTACTAGAAAAAAACTCTTATATAGGTTGGCGCATACAGCCTCTTTTCGTACAAGAGAAACCAACCACTCTCGTTTAAAAAAACGGGGAAAGATGTCCGGTTTCCCCCCGAAAAACACGTCACTGGATGTCAGGCAACAAGCAGACTTGTAAATAGCGGCAGCCCACGCGTCAAAAACCCCTGAAAAAATCACGGGACTCCTAAAAAAATGTCTTTAGAAGGGGGTAAAGAGTCCACGGGACTCCCTGAAATTATATCGTTAGCACTGTAGAAAGAGGAAAAATTTCGAGATTTAAATAAAAAGTAGAATTATTTTTCTCTTTGAGACATCTGACCGCCACTATTTCAGCTCTCCGAATATTATTCGGACTCCCCACGGAGCTAGAGCTCCCTTGACCCCTATCTACTTATCTGTGAGGCCTATAGAAATTGACAATGACCAATGAAAAATTTGGGGAATCATTTTCATACATCGTTAGTCTTGCTCTGTATTCTATTAAGCACAGTGCCATTGAAGACCAACATTTTGTTTTATTTAATTAATAAAGGTAGAAATAAAATTAAGTCCGATGGGTTTGAAATGAAGACTTTAATAGTTAAATTAATTGTGAAAATATTTACGAGCATTTTAATTTACCCGATCACGAATATATATAAAAATATGTATACTTTGATGTTGAGAATATATAATGAAATAATGCTGCCGTTCGATTTCTGACTGTCTCGTTTATAATTACAATAAAAAATTTATAGGCTTAGCCTGGTTAGGTGACATTTATTTTCGTATATAAAATGGAGATATTAAGAGAGATTAAAGAACATATAAATTTAAACGAGGGGGGTCGAAAAAAGGAGGAAGAGTCCTGGACTCGTCGAAAAAATGGATCGGCGGAGGGGTCCGAGTCCAATGGACTCTCTTAAAAATATACACTATTTACCAGTCTGGGCAACAAGTCGTCTCTCTCCCTTTTTTCGAGAGAATCGAGTAAAAAACTTCATCTCACTGCGCAAACGCCAGTGACGTCGCCGGAGTTTTATTTTGTTTGGGTTCTATTGTGAAGACCGACGAAAGTTGAGAAACAAGAAAAAGAAAACACTCCTTCTTCGTCTTTTCTTCTAACTGGTCGCGATGGAAAACCGTGGAAAATACAAATTGGGGCCGTTATGAATTAAAAAAAAAACAAACGAAACATTGTACAAGAAATAATTGATGTTTTGTAAGTATTAATTAATTTAATTTTCCTAATAACAATTTTGAGGTATTGATTAGTGGATTCATGGTTGATCTATATGATTTTTTTCAACCGGGATCAGGCCCGTAGCCATGGGGGACACTACGGGGCATTGCCCCCCTCAAAAATAAATCCTGCCCCTCTAATGAAATTCCGATTTGCCCCAGCTGCCCACTCGAAATTATCCGCTACCCTTTAGATCCATTGATAATTTCTAAAAACGTTTCTTCACGGTGTATACAATTATTAGTAGTGTTTTATTTTTGCGAAGGAAGAAAACGTGATTTAAAATAAACAAAAAAATTATAAGAATCTATTAAACCCTTTTAAGTTATATACAATAAAAATAATTGTATATAAATCAAAAGGTTTTGATAGATTCTTATAAAAAATTGTTTATTTTTAATCACGCGGTGTCTTCCTTCGCAAAAATAAAATAATACTTATATCCTCTACCCCCTTAAAATTATTCTTTGCCCTTTCTCTATTTTAGCTTGTTACCTAATACGTTGAAATATTCATACACATTTTAATGAATTCAGAATATATACCGATTTTTTATGTAATTGTTTTTCCGTGCTAGGTTTATACATTTGTACCAATAATTAAAGATTATTTTTTAATTTGTTTCAAAATTTTAAATAAATTAAAAAATTAATACTTAAAACGAAAGGACCCCTTAGTTTTGTGAAAATGTTATGACCCCCCGCGGTCGCGGGTTTTTCGGGTCCTACAAATTATTTACTTAACACCAAGAATGAGGGTATATCATATCACAGATTTCCCAATGATAAAGATGTAAGAAATATTTGGTTGGAAAAATGCGCTAATGTCAGAATTGGCAATGTTAACTGCTGTCGAATTTGTTCTAATCATTTTACCAAAGATGATTTTGAAAGAGATTTAAGATCCGAGCTACTAAATTCAAAGCCAAAGAAAATTCTCAAGAAGAATGCCATACCGTCTTTAAACTTGCCCACCAATGAAGTCGGAAACTCAATTATACCAAACACACCAAAATCGACAAGACCATTGCCTTAACCCGTTCCATTTTCAAGTCACCTAAGCCTAACTTATTGAAATTTCCAACCGAAAGCGGCTCACCGATAATATTTTCTCGTGCAAAATGTATTCAAAGTTCACCTCTAATGAAGTCTAAAACAACAATGTCGGCCAATTTGACATTAAATGAATATACGAAGATTAACGAGGGCAATAAACCTTCTTTGATAAATCTTTCCGGAGATTTATCAAAGCTTTCCACACCGAATAATTCTTCATTGCTGCTTAGTTCATCGGCCACATCCAAAAACGATCAAGAAACATCACAAAAATCTTTTACACCAAACTTCGAAGCTCAAGATTTCCCTAAGATGTCCTCAACTCAAAATTGACCTTGGCCTTTCTCAGAGCATTCAATATCTGAAGATTTTACTAGTTCAGCTTTCACTCAAAATTCATCAAAGGAACCTAATGAATCGTCTTCGCCTCAAAATTCATCTGAAGAACCCAATGAGTCGTCTTCGCCTCAAAATTCATCCGAAGAACCTAATGAGTCGTCTTCGCCTCAAAATTCTTCTGAAAAACCCAATGAGTCGTCTTCGCCTCAAATTTCATCTGAAGAACCTAATAAGTCGTCTTCAGCTCAAAATTCATCAGAGACGTCATTGGAACAAGATTCTCTGACTTTATTCCAATATTCATCGGAGCTCTCCTTACCACAAGATTCTTCGCAGTCATTTCAAGAGTTTTTTAAAACGTCCTTAACCAAAACAACGGAAAAATACGCCGTGCAAGAATCATCTGTGATAAAAGATTTAAATGTTACGCGTTTGATAGAAGTACAAAATAAATCATTTACTGAGGATATCGTAAAAGCTATAACTTAGTCACAAGCATTAAGTGATCCATTAATAGAATCAATAGTATTAAATGATAATACTAGCAATCAGTCTAGTCCTGCAAAGCTGCCCGAAAACGTTTCTCTTGCCAAAGAATGTAAGGGTTTTTTTAAAAAAAACTTTTTCTAACAATCAAAATAAGAACACTAGAAAAATTAATAAGACTCGCGAAAAACTTAAAAATAAAGTTATAAAAATTGGCAGTCGAATAAGTAATTTTTAAAAAAGAAGAAAAATGCCATTAACACCCTAAAACTAAACCTAGCAACTGAAAAATTAGAAAACAAAATTCTGAAAAAACAATTGAAACGTCTAAACATTGAAAACAAAGATCTGAAAACTAACAAGTATAAAATATCAGGTTGTAAATATTTCAACACTTTAGAGAAAGTTTTCACTCCTAGTCAAATAAAATCTCTTTTGGGGAAAAAGAAAGTGAAATGGGGCAATGAAGATATTGCAAATGCTTTCACGATATACGACGAAATTAGATTTCAGTCAAGGGGTACTATACGATGTGTTAAATTTAATGAAAGCAAATTCACCAAATATGACGGATATAGACAAACTAGTTGTTATATCATTTGATGAGGTAAAAGTTCGATCCCTTTACGAATATGACGTTAAAAGAGATCAAGTTATCGGCCCCCACAGTCAACTCAAGTTGTGATGGCTCGTGGTCTTTTTGCTAAATGGAAGCAGCCCATTTACTTAGGATTTGATGACAAAATGACCAAAGCTACTTTATCAAAAGTCATCATAGAATTACATAAATCTGGATTCACCGTAGTAGCTGGCGGCGTTAACGACATGGGAGGAGGTAATATGGGATTGTGGAATGAGCTTGGAATAAAAATTGGCAAAACTTGGTTTACAAATCCATCGAATTCCAAATGTCACATATACGTTTTTGCAGATGCACCGCATCTTTTGAAATTAATTAGAAATTGGTTCATCGACTCGGGATTTATTATAGACGAACTACCAACTAGAATTGACCCAATAAAAACTGCATTTGAGAAAGACACCGGAGAAGTTAAAACCCTCCATAAATTAACTAAGTTACATTTTGATTGTGCGCGCACCCAGAGACAAAATGTACGACTCGCGGCAGAACTCTTTTCACATAGTGTAGCCACAGCTGTGAAAAGATTAGAACTAGGTGAGACTGGCAAAGCGACTGCAGCCTTCATTGAAACGGTCAATGAATGGTTCGACGTTATGAACAGTTACGTAAAAGCAAGCCACAAAGAGTCGAAAAAGGCTTATGGCATGAATTTAAAACCCCAAATTGAAATTCTAGATAAAATGTCTCACACTATTGAAAACTTAAAATTCCTAAAAAAAAATTACCAATTTCTTCAAATTTTTTAAAAGGCCTCTTACATCTAACAGTTCTTTAAAGAACCTTTACTATGACCTTAATAGGGACTATGGTGTAAAGTATATACTCACACATAGACTGAACCAAGATTGTTTAGATATTTTTTTCTCCCAGCTCAGATCTAGGGGCGGATTGGATGACCATCCAACTCCTATAAACGCTTTATATCGTATAAGGATGATAATTCTCGGTAAAAATCCAGGATTAATTAATTCAAAAAATACTAATACGATTATTCAGGTGCCAGATGTATATTTCGTCACTCATCTGCTTAAAGAAGCTGATATTACTCCTGATGACTCTGACCCTGAATGTGATGAAGGAGATCTTTCAAACACGCCTGAAATAGTTGGGGTTCCGACCACACCAACAAGCTCACCCTTAAAAAAAATTCCTAAAACAAACAGAAATTTCTCCTATGTTGGAAATAATTTCGCTACTTTAATACCTAAAAGCCCGAATTCACTACTATGCAACTCGCCAACTAAAAACCTTAATTATTCTGGAAAAGAGAATAAGCAAAATTACACTGACAGCGAAGAAGGGGGAATGGAGTATTTAGCAGGGTGGGTAGCGAAGAAGTTTTGTGATAAATATACAAATTTAAATTTAAAAAGTACAAATGTAAATACCGATCACGATTACAGCTTACCAACATGGGTTTCACATTTATCTTATGGAGGAATTGTTGTGCCCTCCAAGAAATTTTTAAACGATGTGAAAGAGTTCGACCAATATTTCATAGATTTTAACAAAGATGCAAAAAACACTATTTCTTTCAGTCAAGAGAGCAAAATTGTTAGCTGTATCACTGAAAACATTAGCCAAAAATTTACAGAATACCCCAGAGATATAATATTTACGTACATTAAAATGAGGACCATAATTAGAATAAAGTACTTAAATATTAAAACAGAAAATGATGCCCAAGATCGGCGAAAAGGCAAAAAGATGAAAAAGTTGAAGAATTAACTTTTTAAAC
The DNA here is from genome assembly GCF_980474605.1 of Leiobunum rupestre. Lineage (NCBI taxonomy): Eukaryota > Metazoa > Arthropoda > Arachnida > Opiliones > Sclerosomatidae > Leiobunum > Leiobunum rupestre. Next base: position 48,201,740 of record NC_143385.1, on the reverse strand, counting down.
GTTCCTAAGGTCAAGATTGTTCCTATTGTATGTTTACGTTTACAAAAAAAAATTACTTTTTATTAAGTGAAAAATAAATATTCGGAAACATATGTGCTGGTCTTATTACTAATTTACATTTATATTTATTTATTTTTTTATTATAGAGACGCGTCGAGCCGCGGCTCGTCGTTCCATAATTAAATTAAATACAATATAACAGTGGTGTAGACAAGGGGGGTTTCCGTGTGTAAAGCCCCCCTTGGGCCTACCTTTGACTGTACTAAATGTCCACCCCCATTAAAGAAAGAAGTGAAGCCGCTGGGTCCAAAATTAAAGCTTTAAGGAAAGCTATTAAAGAAAGAAGTGAAGCCACTGGGTCCAAAATTAAAGCTTTAAGGAAAGCTATTAAAGAAAGAAGTGAAGCCGCTGGGTCCAAAATTAAAGCTTTAAGGAAAGCTATTAAAGAAAGAAGTGAAGCCGCTGGGTCCAAAATTAAAGCTTTAAGGAAAGCTATTAAAGAAAGAAGTGAAGCCACTGGGTCCAAAATTAAAGCTTTAAGGAAAGCTATTAAAGAAAGAAGTGAAGCCGCTGGGTCCAAAATTAAAGCTTTAAGGAAAGCTATTAAAGAAAGAAGTGAAGCCGCTGGGTCCAAAATTAAAGCTTTAAGGAAAGCTATTAAAGAAAGAAGTGAAGCCACTGGGTCCAAAATTAAAGCTTTAAGGAAAGCTATTAAAGAAAGAAGTGAAGCCGCTGGGTCCAAAATTAAAGCCTTAAGGAAAGCTATTAAAGAAAGAAGTGAAGCCGCTGGGTCCAAAATTAAAGCTTTAAGGAAAGCTATTAAAGAAAGAAGTGAAGCCGCTGGGTCCAAAATTAAAGCTTTAAGGAAAGCTATTAAAGAAAGAAGTGAAGCCACTGGGTCCAAAATTAAAGCTTTAAGGAAAGCTATTAAAGAAAGAAGTGAAGCCGCTGGGTCCAAAATTAAAGCTTTAAGGAAAGCTATTAAAGAAAGAAGTGAAGCCGCTGGGTCCAAAATTAAAGCTTTAAGGAAAGCTATTAAAGAAAGAAGTGAAGCCGCTGGGTCCAAAATTAAAGCTTTAAGGAAAGCTATTAAAGAAAGAAGTGAAGCCGCTGGGTCCAAAATTAAAGCTTTAAGGAAAGCTATTAAAGAAAGAAGTGAAGCCGCTGGGTCCAAAATTAAAGCTTTAAGGAAAGCTATTAAAGAAAGAAGTGAAGCCGCTGGGTCCAAAATTAAAGCTTTAAGGAAAGCTATTAAAGAAAGAAGTGAAGCCGCTGGGTCCAAAATTAAAGCTTTAAGGAAAGCTATTAAAGAAAGAAGTGAAGCCGCAGGGTCCAAAATTAAAGCTTTAAGGAAAGCTATTAAAGAAAGAAGTGAAGCCGCTGGGTCCAAAATTAAAGCTTTAAGGAAAGCTATTAAAGAAAGAAGTGAAGCCGAGCTCTCCTGGGAAAGTTAATGCCTCAACACCGATGAAAATTGAAGGGCAGAAAAATAAAGAAAACTCACCAAATACGAAACAAAAGACATGTTCTATGACCTCAAAACATAGCATAAGCTCCTCTGCCACATCGCCAGGAAAATTTAGAAAGCTATGTTTTGGAATACCCGTCCCAAACGATTCCTCACTGAAGATTTCTAATCCTAGCACTAGCGCTAGTAATGGCAACCTATCATTAGTTCCTAAACCAACCCAGAGTCATCCAATTATAATACAGGCTTCTAATCACCGCACATACACCCGCTTTAAGTTAAATGAAATAAAAACTTCAGCTCCTACATCGTCAAAACAACCTGCGAATACAACCACCATCATAAGGATTAAACCTGCTGTAATCGAACCCAACATTATAGTACCTCCTGCTTTAGTAACAGCTATGATTAAACCTAACACTGTAGTACGGGCTCAAGTCAAACCCTACACAATAGTCAAACCTAATCTCACAATAGTACCTGACATGGTCAAACCTAATCTCAAAATAGTTACCGACATGACCAAACCTAATACTGTGATAACAAATGATGACTATAGTTTTTTAAAAGATGATGTTGATAAAGATTTATTTTTGCCATATTTGTAATAAAGTATTAAAAAAATGGTTTTAATATGGAATAAAAATTTAATTAGATAGTTTGGTGTTTCCTCCAATTGCTTCTAAAACAAATCCCTTCAGCGACTCCAATTTATCAATGTTGGACTGGTAGTGCCAAACTGACGGATTGTTACTCCTACCACCAGCTGATCTCATCCGCCCAAAATACTGTTCGAGGGGATCCTGGTTAAGGTGCTGCGTTAAAATGAAAGGAGCTCCCTTATTGAGCAAAAATTTTACCACACTTGCAACTGAGTGAGCTATAACGAAACGTTCTTATTAGTTAATAATCACAATTTTTCCTCTACCTTAATAAATACCAGTCATTTTCAACCCTTCGATAGTTTCTTTACTAAGCAGCATCTTAGCTCTATCATTGGCAGATAATTTTCCTTCACGATTAAATACTTCCGCTTCCCAATCATTGAGATATTCAATGAAATCAGATTCCAGCCACTAAATAAATATAAAAATTGGGTTAGATTTATTTCCATTTAAATTTCAAACGTTGAGTTATACTTTTAGTCTTTCATCATTAACTGAACGAAAATGAGCTTTATCAGGTTTTCTTTGTTCAAAGGCTTCTTTACAGTTTTTGACATTGCAGATGTCAAAAAATTTATTGAATGTACGTATAAATTTTGTGGTTTCGGGGTATTTCTCTTTAACTAAACATGTTTCGATGGCACAGGCCACAGATTCGCAGCATAATTTACCCTCATTTTTCCATATGAGTTTAAGAAAACATGACTGTAAGTCAGCTTTGTTAAGTGTTTAAATTCACCTCTTCGGCGTAGTTGAAAGTAATATAGTTTTATGATAACATCCTACGAAATATTCTCATTATTTTTCCACAAATGTCTATTATTTGTCTAACCTTCGAGTTTTTTGAACTATTATGAAAGCAGTTTCTGGTTGTCTTAATCAGATGGGGTGGATCAGAAATGAAGTAAATATTTCGCTCTTCGTCATTAGCGAATAGGTTGGGTATACAAAACTTTAATGGCGTACTACCATTTTTAAATTGTCCGGCTGATTCAGCACACATAATAAAATATTTTCTATTAGACGAGGCACCGTCTCCTTCAATTCCAATTATTCGAAAGCCACTGTTTTCCAGTCTTTCGATAGCTTCTTGCACTATGCAATATATTTCTGTACTACTAGCACCAGTCGTAAGGAAGTGTGCAAAAGGAATCTTTATTTTGTTTGTTACACCCCGTAACATCAATTGAAGAACATGGGTAGCCAATGGAGGAGTTTCTATCTCGTTGACCTCTCTTTTCTAATCATCTAAGATGTTAATTTCGTCATTTATGTCTTTAAACCCAGTTAAAAATCCAGTATTCTTGTGACACATTAAGTCCTCTTTTACTTTCATCTCATCCAGTAGGATAACAAAATAGCGATCCCAATTTTTACTATGCAAAATGTTTGTTTTCTTAATCATGTCATCAAACGTAGCGTGATGGAAGCCACTTTTAGTTGTCACAACTTGTCGCTTTTTATCCCACCGCATCCCATATTTGGACCTCTGCATAGCTTTTAATTGTTGTTTTATAAAAACTGAAGAAAAAGACCCTGTTGCTTCCATTTTTAATCGATCTTTAAATATCTCTCTCATTGCGGATATTGCACCTTTGGTTTTTTGGCAGTTTGAAGACATAACTTTATGTTTATTTATAACTTTTTTTCGCTTTTTCTTTTCTTCGTTAGCTACTGATTTTAAATTATGACTCCATCGAAATTTCCTGAGAGATCCCCTGTATCGAATACACGCGTAACAACGTTTTTTGGTTGATGGAATTAAACAATGACAATTATCACTAAAAATGGTTTGTAGTTTTTCACAATAGTGACCTGTTTTACTCTGCTGAGACTTAGTCTTTCTGTTAAACAAAACCACAAAATCTTTATCAGAATTTCCAACACAAACGTTAAATTTGTTCAGTTGGTTTAGTAAGTTGTAGATATCTTGGTTTTTATTCAAGACTAAGTTCGGGACAATACTTTGCAAATCTACACACTTATATATAGCCTTCACAGTGACTGTATTTTCACAGAAAGTACATTCATAATTGTACAGCCTTTTCTAAGTTTCCTAAACTTGACGCTATTTTCAAAAACTTCAGTGGCCCAACCAATTTGAGGAGTTAAAGAGTTTATGTCGATACCTTTATACAATTCTGCAGAGCTCTTTGTTTCTGTATCGTTGGTTTCTAATTGTAAAATAGCTGGTTGGTAGAGGGTTTCAGCCTGCGGAAAGAATATTGATTTAACTGAAATTCTATAAGAAATTAGGAAATTACAATATACAAATTACTTGCCTTGTGATTTTTGGTGTATCAGAAAGGCAACTTGCGTTGTTGGAATGCTCTCCCACATTAGTAAGGTTTTTCATGACATTGCTTAATGGAACTGGATCTGGGTTTAACGGAGTTGGTCCTTGAAAACCTTCAAAGTGACGGGCACATAATCTACTCGATTTAGTTACATCTTTTATTGAAAAACTTGGGCGCCCACAAGCTAAAATCCATCTTTCACATTTTTCTCGTTCCGTTTTGGGTGAAGCAAAGCGAATGAGAGAAATGTCCGGTTGAGCTTTGGGCTTTGGTCTGGTATTTTTTGTACATGGACCGTAACAACACCGATACCTCAGACTCGACATTTTATACACTACAGAAATATAGATTCTATCTAAAAATATCCTGCCTTATTTTCTTGGAAATTAAATTACATTTTCAATAAAGCAACAAAACGATAAGAAATCAAGCTTAGAGTATACTCTACTCTATGCTTAAAGCAGACGAAAAATCTCAGACCTCCTATTGGTTGAGAATATTTTGAAAATCAAAACCGGATGTTAGGAAGCAAAATTCCCAAAAAAACGGCGAGATCTACCGAAATGCCTAGCCAAAGCTACAGCCTTCGACTCCTCTTCTTCTATACTCTATGGATGGGGCGTATAATTTATGGTAGCGGGGTCCTGCGTACGCGCTCGACCCCAAACAATTATAATAAAAAATTAAACCGACAGTTAGAAAGTGTAGCATACTTCCGAGACTACCCCAATAATGACGATTTCACGGTAGGTACAACAACTTCAGAAAAAGTGGTTCGGTTCGAAAATTTTTATTGTGTGATAATTTTGAAATAAGAGTAACGGTAATTTATTTTGTATAAGAGCTAGAACGCGATCAACATTTTTTCACTTGGGGTAAGATCTATTGTTTGACTATTTTTTTTGAGGTACACAAACAACGCACAGTGGGGTATTTAGGTCTAAAAGTTGGCCAACATTATTTCAGTCATTTTTTAATTAAAAAATCCATTGAATATGTATTTAATGAACTTATTTGTTAATCAAACTGGTTGGTTAAAAAATAAAACAATTTATGGTTTTTGGTTTAAAAGAAACAATTTCTATTCGTTTGGAAATTTCCGCAATGTAGAGTTACATATGATTAAGTTGAAACTCAGCATAAGAGTTGGATATTCCGGGTGCTTCGCGGCCCCTTGGACCAGCCTTAGGCTTCACCGAAATGATAACGTGTTTTGTGTGTTGGAGAGATACGGTATACTCGCAGGGGCAAACGCGCTGCATTGCCTGATTCTGGAAAAATAGAGTCAAAATACTGTTTGGCAGTGCAAGAGAAAAATAATAAAATAAATCAAAGGCGCAAAAAAGCGCAGCCAAGTATCATTTAAATGCAAACTAGAAGCCCTACTTATCATATTGGCAAAACAAAATGAGATTGGAAGCCTTTGGAAGCTTAACATTTTCAAGTGGATATTCGTGAAATAAAACAAAAAAAACAAACAAAACTAAACCTAACTTCAAGGTCGCATAAGTGCACATTAAAAAGTCCTAGAAACCCCAAAAATACATGAAAATGCAGTTCTTAACTTGTTCGACAGCTTCCATAATGAAACAGTTAAAAAATATTTGTTGAAGCGAAAAACCCAAACACCAAGTTTGAGTGCGTTTCTTTGAAATCCGAGAAGTTCAAGTTTTCAAAATCTTGCTTCGTGAACTTTCGTCTGCTACTAGCAGACTAAAGCTCGTGCTCAAAAAAAAAGATAACTGTGTCAAGTGGTAGTCTCGTATATCAACTACTAAAGGGAAAAACAACTGTTCAAATTGGACAATTTTTAAAATTTTGAATTTTGACCAGAAATTGTGACGAAATACTCCAATGTGCATCGGTGTCGACCCGAGGCCTTAGACACCAGCACATCTCCTAGTGCGCCACCGCCCGTGCTGGGTTACAAGAGCCGGACCCCGACACCCGTGGCGGAAGTATCCCGACCACCCGTTGGGGATTGGTAGTCGTCCTCACACGGCCTTCCACAAACTCTGCCTCCCGGATGCCTGGGATTACAGGAGTGAGCCACTACTCCCGGCTCTATTGTTTGACTTTTTATCGCCGAAAATCGAGAAAACGAAAGATGTTCAAAAGCTGAAGCGCTCGGTTTTGCTAGTTTTTAACTCGATTTTCATGTTCTTTAGGGTCGATTTGAATAGGAAAAGTGTAAACTAATTTTCATCCAATAGTTAAAACGTTACAGCCGTGCAAAATAATTTTATGGAAATATACGTTTCAATAAATCATCCTCCAATGAAATCGCCCAAAAGTAATATTTCCAAGAGCGATGACTTGCAAGTCACTGTTTATACAGTCCTTGTAAAAATAAAAGAACTTTTCCACCTTTACGGCAGCAACAAGCGTTCCCTTTTAACCAGGTAGCTTTTTTGACATATTAAAGCTATTAAGGCTACACGAATTAGCGGTCGCCATCTAGTGATGATTATCTACTTATTAATAGCAGTTGGACATCTAACAGCAATTTTGTTATTCAACATAATGATTCAACTGACAAGGAGACTACCCGAGGTGTTACACACCGATTTTGTTCAAACTCGGGGGAATGGTAGACCTTCTTGTAAATTGAAAAACCCTAAAGGGATTTCATTCAATGGGCAACGGTTTTGCCATGGCAACGATTAATGTTTTTGACAACATAAAATGGAAATTTTCCCATTGAAAATAGCATGGGATTTTGGCCGATTCCAAATTTGGAAAATAATTTAAAAAAAAGCAATTTATCTATATTTATAAATTTCCATCAATTCCTATTAATTTGGATCGTTTTGGATAGAAACTATTGATTTTGATAATTTTTTTAGTGTTATTAACATTTTTAAATTTTGAAAAAGAAATATTTCCAACAATGAGATAGTTGGTCGAATTTAGTTTATTTTTATATAATTTTTACAAAACTTTAAAATTGGGCTAATTTAGATCTATTATTTTCCAATTTTGGTCAAGTTTAATCAAATTGACCAAAATAAATACTTTGTTTTTCAAAAAATCTCAATTTATCTATACAATTATCCAATTTTACACAACTTAAAAATTTCCGTCAATTCCTATGAATTTTGATCGAAACTACTGTTTTTGATCAATATTTTTTCAATTTTATACATTTTTTTTTTTTCAATTTAAAAAAAAATTATTTTAATCAATTTTGAAATATTTTGTTTGTATTTTTTTCTCACATTTTTTCCAATTTTAGCCATATCGGTTCATTTTCACCCATTTGGTTCAAATTGATCAAAATGTGATCAATTTTGATTTTTTTTCGTCAATTTTTATCAGTTTTAGCCATATCGGTTCATTTTCACCCATTTGGTTCAAATTGATCAAAATGTGATCAATTTTGATTTTTTTTTCGTCAATTTTTATCAATTTTTTATAATTTTGGTATTTTAAAATGTTTTAAATTTTTTTAAATCCCATACTATTTTCAATGGGAAAATTTCCATTTTATGCTGTCAAAAACATTTTTCGTTGCTTTTTAAGAGATGAGGCGGATCAAAGAAGAAATATATTTTCTTGCCATCAATTTCAATGCAAGGCTTTTCTGTGGTTATTCCGAGATTTTTAAATAGATTTTGGTTGCCAACTACGGCTTTGACAATTAGGCCAATATTTTCCAGGTGTTTATGCATTCTTTAAGGAGCAGTTCCAAAGTCTGCCCAGAGCAAGCGTCCTTATAGTGAGGAAGTAACCAATTGGTTGTTTACATTTGAGTTTTATGCCTTTAGCCATGAAGACAAGGGCCTGATTTGCGTACTTCTTGGTTCTTCCATATGGCCCATAATCAACAAACCCTTCGATAATATCAATGCATTGGTCAAGGGGGAGTTTTTCTTTTAAGCTCATTTCATCAAAAGAAACTAAACCACTTATTCACTTAGGGCCCGGTGCAGAGACGTTTTTTCACTCTCGTAACTTTACAATCCTCGTAAATTTACGAGGAAGTGGGCGTGGCCAAAGAACTTACGATTTTTTTCGCGAAAATGGTGTGCAGAGACAATAGGCTCGTAACTTTACGAGTGACTTTCGCTCGTAAAGTTACGAGTGCTCTGGAGGTCTCGTAAAGACGTAAACGACGCGAAATATTGATAACAAAAATGGCGGAGTTTGTCACTCTGCTCGCGATGCGAAGAGCTGAGGAAATTAATCGAGGAATAAACATTGTTGAACCAGTTGGAAATGAGTGTATTTATCACGAGAGACCAGACCCTTTGGTCAGACAGAGTTTTTAGCAAATTATCGACTTCCAAAAAGGGTATTCATTAAACTTTTGAAAGAGCCAAGGCCCGACCTTGACCATGAAGCATTGAGACCACTATCTGCAGCTTCCCAGGTAGGAATATATTTTTTATTACTATGTAATTTTTTTTTACTACTATTATGTGCTGTAACACCGGTTATATGACAAACACTTCTGTTAACTCTTTGTACAACCTTTTGGAATACATATTTTAATCCTACTCTTTCATACTCAAAACTGATATTTATCTAGGCTTAGATTTTGAGTAGTAAATGAGTAAGAAAAGCGATTGGGCAAAGTTTGAAGAAAATATCTGGGAAGGAAGATACCTCACCCCTTTCGTGAGCTAGGGGTGCAAAACAAAACCAGAGAATATTTGTGGTATAGGGTCAGTTTTTAGGAGATGTACCATCGGAGGATAAAAAATTTGCATAGGGAAAATAACCGAGTGTAAAACATTGTAAAATAATTTGGTCTTTTAACATTTTCCTACCTTTTGTTGCTCTTTAATGCTCATATGTTGCCACTTCTAATCATTGTTATTTTCTATAGATACTTATTTGCTTGAATTTTTACGTGACTGGAAGTATACAGTGGGTGACGGCCACATGGGCGAGAGATACACAGTATCAAGGATCATGGAGTGATTAAGGAGGCAATTTGCTGTATGCCCCAGATTTAAGGTTTGAAAATTTGTATTCGCTTGTGTCATCTTGTACAATTTCTACCTTGACAAGGGTGTGGAAATGCCCGAGGCAATGGTAGAAGAACGAGATGGCACAAGCGAACAGGATCCCCCATGTCAACTCACTAATGCTCAATTACATGCTCGGGCTAATCAAATTTTAAATCAATTGGTGGAAAACTTGAATGGACAAAGAAATTTACATCAAGAATAATTTCATTTTTCTACGATATGATTTGATTTTTAAAATTAAAACCGCCCTCTCCCATTATTAAATTTAATTTGGGGACATACTTGTAGAACAAATTTTCTTATAATGTAATCACGTGGTCAAGGATTCTAATTTTGGAACTAAAAACTCTAGTTTCTCTAATAACTCCAATGATTTTGTTCTCTTGTGATATTATTCTTTGTTATTTATTACTGGTTCAATAATATGTTATTCGTCGATTACTTTCAAATATTTTTTTCAATGTAAATTAATTGCTCTTCGCCAATAAAAAAATATATTAAAAGAAAACATGGTAATTTATTTGAATAATTAAAAATTCAAAAAGGGCGCCTTTTATTTTGGGAAAAAAATCTGGTGGGTAGATGGAGGCTTCTTATTAGAAAAAAAAAAACCAGCTGATCAGAGTAAAAAAAATAACAGCTGTGAAAAATGAAAGAGGTACATAATGAACAATGAGTTTATAGAGTGGTTTACAAAATATAAATAGATGGAAATAATGCATATGAAAGGATGATAAAGGATGATAATATATTTGAAAACATCAATCTTAGTGCTAAAGATAAGTAATTAATAATTTGCACCAGTTTTATTTTGAAAGATTAGACATATCATTGATTTTTTGTTTTAGGGTTAGGAAGTGGAATTGATGTAACACCAAGGTAAAGATTTTCAACAGGTACTTGAGTGTTGTGAATGCCAATAAGAATTCTATTTGCATTTTCTTAATGATTGGAAAATGCAATGCCAAGTTAGGCATCTTGTGACCGTTTGGCTACCATTTCGGAAAGTATTGAACCCAAAATTGCATTTAACCTTTCTTGATAATTCACAACTGACTGAGCTGTTTTTTCTAAGGTGTTAGCAGCTGTTAAAGAAGGCTTAGGTGCTGGGTGTCTGGTAGTTTGCCTTTTGTGACTTCTTTTTAAACTGTCAGGTGAGTTTATCAATATTTTCAAAAGTCTTTATCAACCACATTCCACGGTATAGCCACAATTATTATCGTTCAAATTAACTTGAGTTTTGTAGATTTTCCCCTGAATATTTGACCCAAAATTACTTTATAATGTACTTACATTTATCTTAAAAGTCTTTCCCACTAAAATTTAATACCCAATTTAAGTTTTTTTTTAAATTTTCAAATTGTTAAACTGGGTTCACTGGGATACATTTTCTGTATTTTCTCATTTCCCACTCGGCCTTCTGTAGTGCTGTGGAACACAAGAACACAGAGAAAATGGAAAAGCTGCTAACGTATGTGAACCAAGCTTTAAACCTGTGAAAATCATGTACTCAGATTGTTCTGGCAAAATGTGAACAACGATATCAGTATCAGATCTGCCTTTGAAACAAGAAACTGAGCCCTATAGGTTTCATTGTAGGCCTAGGTGGAGGAAATGGGTTTTCACTACCCATTGCTCTTGCATCTGTTTATGAGAGTACAAATAAGGTAAAGGACTTGATAGTTTTTACGTGACCTTATTGAAATGTACCAATATCTGCGACCAACTCTTCCATATTTCTAAACTTCTTTTCTCATGCAAGCTCATCAATTTGGGAAGCTAAACAAGATTATGTTTAACCAATGAAACTGTGATTCTACTTCTAAGCCCATTTTACCATGTCTCTTCAGTGAAAAATCTATAGCGTCACCACCCACACTTGCTGGCATATTGAGGGGAGTAACCCGAAATAGTCCAGAGTTAGGAGTGCCAATGAGTCGTGCTACACTGAAATATTTTCACTTGTTACAATGGAGGATTTTCTAGCTTTTCATTAAAATTTAATTAGACTATTGTGGTTTCATTTCAAAACACTAGCTTTGCACAAACAACCAACCTGGTGCCTGACTTGTGAACTATCAACTCCTCTAATCCCGTGCAACGCAGCTTCACTTATTAAACGGCAAACGGACACCTCCTTTTTTAACGGTGCTTTTGTAATCAGTCCACTTAGCTCTTATTTTTACTGTCGCTCTTATGAGGCCCATACCCATATATACAGGCAATTTCGTGGGCAATTTCTGCCCAGGCCTTCTCCACATCTTCACTACTTTTGTAGGTTTTCAATAAATCAGGCCTAGCTTCCAAACAATTAATAATTGCTTGAAGTTCTCTTGTACTAAAGTTTGGTTGTCTCTCTTCACCTGGTTTCATTTTCCCCATATTCTTTCTCAAAAAAATACTTTCAGCTAACTTGTTTTCTTAAAATGTGTAAAATCACAAAAAAATAAGTAACTTTTAAAATAGAGTTGAGCCTTCAAACAAATGTTTAAATTTTTGCGTCAAAATAACGCTTTCTCATTGGTCAATAAGTGGGTGGAGCCTAAACAAAAACCGATTCCCAAATACCAGACTCGTCATTTACGAGAGCCCGAAAAATTGTCTCTGCACCGCGATTTCGATTTACAAAATCGTAACTTTACGACATCGTAAATCCGCTCTCGTAACTTTACAATCCTCGTAAAGTTACGATAATTTTTAAATCGTCTCTGCACCGGGCCCTTAGTTTCTTATTCTGGAATTTCATCTACAAGGCTTCGAGTGTTTTATGATCAAAACCAGGAGCAATTTTCACGCGACCAAGCCATTTCTCCGAGGTCCTTTTCGTTGGAAGACATAACACAGCTTGCCACATCCTATATGCTTGGGGACTACAATATACCTCCTTCCCTTTTTATTACTTTGTCGAAGTTTCAACTCTGAATCGAAGAGTTCTTTCGAAAAACCAGTTAAGAACCTTGTAGCATTGCTAACATCGCCAATCTTTTCACTGTCTCCCAGTTTTTCTTTTAAACTTCTTATTTGTTTCTTCATTCTTTGAATTTTGGCATTTTGCTTATTGTTTTCTCTAATAAGCCTTGACTCTCTTTTTGTTTTTAATCCTTTTTCTTGGACAACCTGATCATTGCTTTGCTTCACTGAAACTTCAACTTCGGCTCCTACATTTAGATGTGCTGTAAATAATTTGAAAAGCCCTTAATTAAATGTCCCAAATTAAAAAATAATATTTATTGTGGTTATTTATTACGTAGGTGTTGTTTGGATTGATTGTTTTTGTTGGATCGCTTTATTCGGTTGGATTGCTAAAGCTATAACTGTGATCTACTTGTACGCGTTTAGCTATCTCTGTAAAATCCAGGTTTAAATCCAAAGTTATTTTTCCATTTTGATTCGCTGTAGGCATTGTAATGTTTTATCAATTAAAATCTGACAGCTATCGGGGATACAAAGTCTCTTTTGAATTACCATTTTTCTGAAATTTCCAATGGTGTAGAGTCAATAAGACTGAAAATTGTTGGAACGGCGGATGGTGTGAGCCTATATCTTTAGTTCTATTATTCATAAAACTGTCATCACTGAAATAATTCTCGCAAATTCGATGGTTAACGTGTAAATATTCCGTATTTTTATAAGTAAGCCCATCATTATTTACATTTTTCAGCCACAAAATGGAACTAAAATTTATATTAAGTTAATATACCAATAAGCCTATCTAATAAAAATGCGAATTTACCGGTCTTTTTCCTTTGGAAACTTAAAAAAAGATAAACGAGGATTTCTTGTTTTCGATGTGTTACAATTTTAAACGGAACAATATACCCCAGGCATACTTAACTATTTAAAAACCTTGTAAAACTAGCATTAAAAATCTGGAAAGGTTTTGCGTCTCTTTTAAATCAAACATCGAAACGCGCGCGCTGTGAGACCGGAGCCACTGGTGGCGCCATCGCTCTTACGGTAGTAGTGGACATTTTTGGGAAAAAAGTTAGTACGCTTTTTTGAAAGAGAGACGCCTCTCATAATCTTTACACTCTCTGGTATAAGCTTTTTTTAAGTATTGTCTTCTATTAATCTAGAGAGCCTATTACTACCTGTTAGCTTGTTATTGTGATTTTGTGTATTAGCTTATTAGTGAAACTTTAATGAGAAGTAAAACTCGTGAGGACTATATGATTGCTAGCCACAAAATGGTCCTAAGTGAAACCATAAATGAAAAGTTAAAAACAATTTTTGAGTTAATAGACAAAAGATTTGCCTTAAATTATATTTCCAAGACTTTTTCTTTGAAAAAGAAAGCGAAAGATGAAAAACTTCGCAAGGATTTAGATTTACCTCTAAATGAAATGCCAATGATTACTGATAATGTAGAACCAAAAAAGGAACTCAGAGCTTTACATTATGTGGCAGGCTTTGTCTTACAAAGGCTATGCGGGAAAAAATGCCCCCTAATGTCATTAAAACCCAATTAAAAGACAAAAACTGTGATGTACAGAGTCCCGAATTTGTGGAATGGGAAGAGTGGACTCGCGCTCTTGATAGAGGGAAGTTATTAATTGCCAATGACAAGTGTTTTGAACTATTCAACAAAATGAAAGACATAAGTGATAACTTTTACAATTACAACGTCTCCAAACTAAGAGGCAACAATATTAAAGAAATTGCAATGAAGGCAATTATAGTGGAACTATTTACAGATTGGCAACTCTTGACAAATGGAGGAGAGAAGCAATGGTTTCAAAACGTTATCGACGTGTTCCTAAACACACGGGGAAAGGTCCTAGTCAAAGATTGTAAAGAACATTACCAATTTGAAAATAAAGAATCGATAAAGAGAAAATTTGCATTAAGAAAAACCTTGAAAGAGCAAAATCAAACAATCTATTAAGGAAAATTCGCCAAAGAAGAAAGTACAAAAAAGTTCAATTACCAAAATATTTTAACCTACAACTAGTTCTAATTAACCATCAAACTAAAAAAAAAGTGTTACTCCACCTAGTTCTGATGGCACCGGAGCAGCAGAAGAGAAAACGGAAATAGTTCAGTTAGCCCATTCAAAAAATATACACCCCAGGATTGGAAAGTGTAGCTCTATCTAGTGCAAAGTATTTGTCCCTAGCCTCCAAAGCTATAAAAAGTTGTCAGCCACATTTCCGGTTTCTACGAATACCAGTGATTGGTCATTTTTTTTTAAATAATTTTCTTCGTGAAATTCGTCTGCTCAAAATATATATTTATAAGCTAAACAGTTTCTCAACGTGAAATGTTATGTTTGTTATGATAATTCTGCATTTTTAACTTAATTTATATTAATAAACCTTATTATTATTACACATTTATTCGTGGTATTATTGAAATATCATTATATATTTGTACTAGTTATATATAAATTGATAGCATTTGGATAGCGCCATACAGCAAGGTGAGGTGAGCATTTAAATAATGTTATGAGTATTTTCACAGTATTTATGCTTTTTCCCCGTTGTTTATTATTAGAAATTTGAAATTAATAAGATGGTGAAAACCTGCTTTTATGGACCATGCACATCGAGTTTGAACCCAAAAACGAAAAGCGTGAATGGAGCCCCAGGAGTTTTTTTTTGTAAAGTTTCCTTCCATTAAGAAGGAGCCAGAGAGGTGTAAAAAATGGGTTGAAGCTTGTGGTAGAAGAGATCTCACTATAGACAAAATAAATAAATTTAGCAACATTTGCTCAAGGCATTTTAATGGATTTCGAGGGCCAACGCCAGATTACCCGGATCCCATTCCTCTGTCAGAGGTTTTGACCCCAACTATGTTGACAACTCCTACTGCAGCAAATACACACTCAAAAGAAACAATGATAACATCAAACAGAAATGTGAATGAAACACAAAAAATACACATATACCATTTAAAAGGAAAGAACTTTTCATTCCTAATAACATCGTTAGTCAGACTGAAAGTTTAGAGGTAGTCTTAAATATTCTAGTAACTAAGTAATAACAGAATCTTAACTGTTTTTTTTTAATATTTAAAGGGGCAAGCTGTTTCTATGAATATTGGCGTTGAAATTGTCAACTTATTTCCTCCTACAGGATGGGCAATGGAAGCTGGTCCTACGAGTGCTACATTTTCAAAACATCAAAATGACTTTAAAACAATAGAGTGTAGAATTGATCTGGAAACCAATTTGCAGTTATCCCTTAAAATTTTGGGTGAAAATTTTCCTCTTGAAAATATATGCCCAAATATTCATATGAAATGTAACGAGGATGTACTGAACCTTTTAAAGAAGATTGATGGGTATAAATTGTGCCCTGGAAACGCAGATACAGATTTGGTGCAATACTTCAAGAGGAATATTACTGATGGTAACCAAGCTTACAGGAAAAAAGGTTTTTACAACGATAGATTGAATTCTGTTAACAGCATTAGATGTGTTCGTTTACTGAAATTTAACCAAAACTAAATACGATGTCCAGAATGTTCTGTTTACAGAGGTACTTTAAGAAAAATGCGGGTACGAGCTGCGACCAAAAAACTTAAAGCTACTTCTGCCATCAAACGTTCTACTAAAAATGTAATACAAATCTCAACAACCCAAAAGAAAAGACCGCTGATAGAGAAGCTATGCAAGGCAAAACTTCAAGATGAAGATGAAGATTCATTCACTTCCATTGTTTTGAAAGAACAAATCAAGTCCATGACCACCTCCAAATATGGAATGAGGTGGGATCGTGGGTTTTAAATTGGTGCACCTATTTGAAAAACAAATCTAAGGCATCTTACGAAATCATGAGGAAATCAAAAATTATACCAATGCCAACAACTAGAACATTGTATAATCACAGCCACACAGTTGATAATGGTAGCGGATTTAATAATGAAAAATTTCTTGAAATGGTGAAAGAAACCAAGGTACACGAACTAGAAGAACACCAAAAATATTTTGTGTTACTATTAGATGAGCTTGACATAAAACCTGATTTGGTGAGTCATAAAAATTCAGGTTTATTAACCGGATTTAAAGACATATCACCAGATCATAATAAACTGGACGATATTGAACAAAAAGAAAAAGGTTCTTCTACTCCCCCGCTTGCAACACACATTTTACAGCTAATGATAAGAGGCATTACTACAAGTATCAAGATACCATTCGCCTACTTTCCGACTACAACAGCAACATCTAGTGCATTGTTTACAATTATATGGGATGCAATTCGTAGATTAGAATCACACGGTTTCAAAATTCTTGCTGTAGTCGCTGATGGAGCTTCGACTAACCGCAAATTTTTTAGAACATGCCACACCAACTTTGAGGGAGGAAATGCAGATGTGCCTTACTTCACCAACAACCTATACTCCATTGACGAAGAACGTCGATTTTTTTTTATCTCAGATGCTCCCCATCTAATGAAAACCGTTAGGAATGCCTTGTTTTCCTTAAGTAGAAAATTGTGGAAAAATGGTGAATTTATTAATTCCAAAGTGATTGTAAGATTATACTACAAACTACTTCGAGACAAGGGAGAGTTCAAAAATTTGCCCAAATTGACCTATTCTCATGTATTTCTGAATAACCAGTCTAAAATGAAAGTTTCATACGCAACACAAGTTCTAAGCGAAACAGTTGCTTCTGCAGTTGAAATGGTGTTTAAACATGACAAAAAGAGGTATACAGAAACGGTGTCATTTCTAAGAACATTCAACAAATTCTTCGATTTATGCAGATGATGAAAGATTAAAGGTCATTAATTCTATTTTCATATATTTAACAGGTTATTAATAGCTTTTTCTTTTTAGTGGTTGGAAGTTGACTTCATGAATTATTTGAACGACTGGGAAAGGGAAGTCATGACCAGACCGGGTGAATATTCCAAATCAGAAAAGTTACACATGCTGCTTAGTCGTGAAACAATAGAAGGACTGAAAATGACTGGTACAATATTTTAAATGTTAAATTTTTATATCAATTTAAGATTTATAGCTTAACGTCTACATTTACTAGCTCTATCAACATCTGCAATTGTCAAGTTTCTTTTAAAGAAAGGAGCGTCTTACGTACTAACCCAGCATCTAAATCAAGATATTCTCGAACAGGAGTTTGGACGTCACCGAGCTGCCAGCGGACGAAATACTAACCCTTCTGTATGGCAATACCAATGCAATATTGACAAACTTAAATCCCTGAAAAGATTGGTTCTTGAAGCGCTTGGTGGAAATACAACAATTGACCAATAAATTTTTAACATTTTTAATTCATTTATAAAGTTTTTCATAACATATTTAGGAACTTTTTATCATCACAAAAAAATGCCATAAATTCCCAGTAACTATATTAATCGTCGCCTTAAAACCAAAAACACGTAACTTTGTGCACAAATCACGTGGTTTTGGTTTTAAAGCGACGAAATATGCTCATTGAGAAATTGATACACTTCATTAAAAAATTAACAGTGTGCTTTTTGTTATTGTAAAAATTACATATATTGCAAATATAAATCCGCATCTGGATCATCTTTTAAACAAGACGTACGACGGTCAGAATACACACAATCCTTCTAATGTGTTAAGTGTGTTTGAGCTATTCACAGCAACGCCGGTATCATAACCAAAATATATCCACGGTCACACATATATACATATTTACACTTATTTGTTACTTCTAGTCATACTTTGAAAGCATCGAAGATTCCTTCGATCAGTGTCACTCTTATTTTTTACTTCTGATCACACCTATTTGTTACTACTAGTTAGCCGTTGAGTGTCACACTTATTTCTTCTGGTTAATAATAATAATAATAATAATAATAATAATAATAATCAGCTAGGCTAATACCCAAGGCACCAACTTAGGCAAAGACTAGTTCGATCAGTTTCATACTTATTTGTTACTTCTGTTCACACTTATCACTTCTGGTTATACGCCGAAGACTAGCTCGATCAGTGTCATACTTAATTGTTACTTCTGGTCATACGTTGAAAGCGCGTCGCACTCTGAACGGCCTTGAAAAACGCCACAGGGAAACGGGCGCGTAGACCCCTATAAACACGCGGATTTACAATGTTGGAAATTGCGGGGCTCCGTATACGCTGCCCAAAAAACCTTACTTAGAATTAAAATTAAGGAACGTATTTGCAAGTCTAGGTTATATGTAAACCACAGCTATTCAAAAATATAACTTTCATGAAAATCGGACTTAAATTAAGGAACGTTATGCCGACTTTCAGGCGCAAATATAAGTGTCACACTTATTTGTTACTTTTGGTCATGTTAGAACGGCCTCCGATAAGTGTCACACTTATTTTTTACTTCAGGTCATACGTTGTAAGCATCGCGTATGACTCCGATAAGTGTCACACTTATTTGTTACTTTGGGTCATATTAGAACGGCCTTGGAAAATGCCAGAGAGAAATTCGCGTAAAGTCTCTATAACCACACGTATTTCCAATGTTGGAAGTTGATGGGGGTACTTATACGCTGTCCAAAAACCTTACTAAGAATTAAAATTAAGCAACGAAATTGCAATTCTAGGATATATGGAAACCACAGCTATTCAAAAATATAACTTTCATGAAAATCGGACTTAAATTAAGGAACGTTATGTCGACTTTCAGGCGGAAATATAAAACCAACAACATTGGGGTCCCGTAAATAACCCCGAAAACTATACTTAAATTTAATATTTACTGATATAACCGAAGTTGTAGTTCAAATGAATCCTAACCTATCCAATAATATTTTTTTAAATGTTACCGGTCTTAATTTTTAACAAAATATCAACCACACAAAGCCAAACTACCGAAAACGGTAAATTGGGCAAATGCCCAACTTCTTAGGCTCCGATTTTAAAAATTTATGAAAGGCTATCAATAGCGATGCATGTACATTCGAACGAGATATCATTGACTCTTCTAGCCCTAACCGTTGAAGAGGTATGCGCGACACGGCGGCATCGGCAACGGCATCGGCATCGGCATCGGCATCGGCATCGGCTACACTGTACGTGAGACTAATACACACAAATCCTTAGGATTGTGTGTAAAAACTATAGTCTGAAATACTTGACCCCGAAGGTTGACTTTGTCTAGATATGAGAGATTCACATTTACCATTTTTTTTTAACGGATAATTTTCTTTTCCAACTTTGGGATTTTTCAAAGTAATGCCATCTTGTTTATTTTTCTCCTTCAAGGCTTTTCTTAATGAAAATTTTCTCTTGATTGATTCTTTGTTTTCATGTTGATACTCCTCGAGGGGCCTGCCACTTAAGTAAAAACTGTACACCAGATTTGTGATTACCAAAGATTTCCTTTGATTTCAAAAGATTTCGTTGATTCTCGAAGATTTTCCGATTACAAAAAAATCTGTGATTTAAAAAATTTCCACAAAGATTTCCCTATTTTTTTTAGTTTTACCTTGATTTCTTTGATTTTTTTTGTGATTAACAAAGATTTCGTTTTTGATTTTCAACGATTTCTTTAGTTTATAAATAATCTTTAAGTTTTTAGATTTTTATTAAAGATTACTGCTTTTTTTCATCTAACCCATGATTTCTTCGATTTTTGTCGTATTTCTAAATATTCTTAGATTTCTTTTGATTTTTTAAATTTCGGAAATAATATTTGATTTTTTTTCAAATGTCTTAAAGGGCTTCTATATCTTAGCTTAATGATTTTTCACGATTTTCAATTTTTATATGTATATTTTTTAATACTTTTTCATTATTCTTATTCTTACCAATAATTAGTCGCTCTTACCTTTCATTTCATTAACTTGGATTACTTGTGATTTTTGAGCGTAGTGTCAACTAGTGCGCGTAACACCACGACTATCCAAATTGGTGTGTACGAATACCTTATGTGTGCCAAAAAAATTAAGCTTTATACTCCGTGAAATTAATTCTACCGGTCTAAAATTTTCTCATAAAATATCACAAGCTAATAATTGTTACAAATTTTAATCTTGATTGAAATTTAAATATGAATCGGTACAAAAGTTGTAAAGTAGTTTTAAACAAGTTTAGCTTAATTACTGCCGATTGTTTAACCAAATTACTTTAAACTATTATTGCTAAATGGTCAATTTAATAGCGAAAAATATATTTGTCTCATTAAACCATTTGGTTTAATTTCTCCAATGTGGTTTTACTAACGAACAAATCGTTTCCCATAATTTCGGGACGGTTAAAAGTATACGCGTAGTATTGAATATCATAAAATTGGTAACCTTGAATTTCTGCGTTACGTAAAATACCACTAGATTCCCAAGAGAACCAGTTACACAGTACACCGATACCCTTCGCATTTTTAGATGGAGGCTTAGTGGGCACTGAGTTCAAAATTTATTCCCTAGATTTTCCAACACCCTTTAAGTGGGAAAAATGTAGTACGAGTCCAATTAGCACATTTTTTCGGTTTTCTTTCCAAAATATTGCCCATACGGAAACGTTTAATATTTTTTCTTTGCGGAATGGTTCTAAAAGGGGAAAATTGGACGTGCAACTAGATTTTTTATTTTTAGCAATATTTGATGTATCTGCTTTTTGTGTCACTCGCTTTAAACGATCACTACTTAGTTTTTGATCTCCTGTACTTAACAGCCAGCATAACGAAGATTTACGACTGATAATGTTCTTGCCCTTATCTGATATTAAAGACACAAAACGACTTGTTTTAAGAGGATCGATGTTATACTGCATTCGACTGCATAGTTTCCTAAGCTTGATCCACCAGAAGTTAACAATACTCTTAGATCTTCATCTAGATCTTCTTGGACATCTTCCTTAAGATTGTCGTCTGCTATTGGTAGTTCATCAAACGCCTCTTCGTCTGTATCACTATCGTAATGATTGTTTTGTTTCAGTCTCGGTTCAATTACTGGAAGCAGTTTGCAAAAAAATCTTTCTTTGCATTTTACTTTTATTCCAAGTTTGGAGGCATCGTTTAAAGCGTCATTTTGGCATTTTCTACAACCGCGTTAGTGTCGTCGTTGTCCGGTAACACCAGAGCATCTAATTGACCACTTGCACCATTTCCACGATTGTTTTTCGCCCTTGGGAAATTGAAATCATAAGTATTACTACTGGATTTACAACATTGTGTAACGACATCGCCTTGCAGTTGGATTCGTTTTAGGCGATGAAGAATGTCTAGCAAACTAAAATTTACAACAGTCGAGTTGGTTGTTGTCATGGATCGAGTTGCACGAAAGAAACTTTCACAACAAATGTTCATTGCCTCCTTTCAGTTTACGTATAATTGACATTATAGCATGCGCATTTAACTCGATGCACACGTAAGCATTATACGTCCGTTATGAAATTTTCCTTTAACGTGTATTTTGGATGGCCTAAAATCCATGCTCTCCACAATCGTAGAAAAAAAACCACATACCAAATATTATATATGCGTTCTGTTGCTTTAGCGTCTTTTTTCTCGTATGCTTCTCGGGCTTTTTGCATAAGACAATGGTATTGAATTGTTCCCTCGGTTTGTGGGATTTCTTTTAATAAATTTATTACCTTGTCGTCACAAATCTTTTCTACTGAATCAGAATTAATTTTGTCTTTTGGATCAATATCGGAATTTGTTAGACAGTGAAAGTCTTTTGGATAATCAGACAAGAGCATGTGCAAGTGCATTACCGATACGAGTTTATTCCCAAAAGGCATAAAGTTGTGCTTCTTCAAGAGCCGTGAGTGCATTTTTGTTCCAATGTGAATTGTATCCTGTACACATATTACAGTTGCGTTAATATTTCCTTGAAACCAAAATCTTTCTTTGTCAGTATTTTTTGATGGAATATCCACAATAGTTCGCGTAGCTTTTAAGAGTTTACTGTCACCATTGGATGGAAAACCGATAATCTCAATACCGTGCTTCTTTGCTATTTCCAAAATATATTTTATTCTGGCGATTACGTTTGCAGAAGTAAACTTATTATTTGTCCCATAAATTGTTTGGCAAAAGGAAGGCGCTTTTTCCGAAATAGGTTGTGCCATTATAGTGTAGGCCAAAGAAGCTACCTCGTTGTTTAGAATGTGGCTCTCAATTTCTTTGGCTGAATTAGCTGTAAAGGAGAGCGCATTGGGTAAGCCAGTATCTTGATTTGTTGGGAGAACGAGTCCGATGACTTGATTTGTTCGTGGATCATACTCTATTCTACCGGTTATTCGTGTAGCGTCCTCGCTCAGCCGTACTTTCAAATGAAGGTCCTTCTCTTTCAAAAACGATTTTAACTCCTTCATTCTGATTTCGCCTTCAATAAGTTTGGGTCCATTTTCCTGTAAGCATCTCAGGATAGTCCTTTTCGACGGTAAGCTTAATGGTATATTCGCGTGCAGTGTTTCATACAGTTGAGCACCACCTAATATAATTATTTTAATGATTTGGGTTTTTTTTTTTTTTTTAATTTAGTGATTTTTAAACTGGTAAGATTTTTTAAATAACTAATGATTTTTTTGATTACCCTTGATTTTTTCGAGATTTTTTGCCTTTCTAAAGATTTTTTGATTATTTGGAATTTTTATAATTTTATCGGATTTCTTCTGATTTCTGATTTTTTTTTACGTATTTCGTGATTTTTAGAAATCCGATTATCGATTTTTTTTTTAAATGTACACCTGATTTCTCAAGTGACAGACCCCTCGATACTCCTCTTTACAATCCTTTACTAGACCTTTTCCCCTAGTATTGAGGAAAATATCCACAACTTTACAAAACCACTTTTGATCTCCGTTAGTAAGTTGTTCCCAATCCTTGATTAGATCTTCTGTAATTTTCTTCGTAGCCATTTCTTTGATGTTTGATCTTCTTAATTTGGTCAAATTGTAATTGTAATAGTTGTCAGCAATATTTTTCATTTTGATAAATAATTCTAAACACTCTTCGGTAACAATTCTTAGTTTTCCTCTAGTGAGAGCAAGTGTCCATTCTTCACTTGCATTTGGCTTAGATGAGTCGGATGTATCTTCTTTTATAAGAGCTTTTATTATAGTTTGTGGACAATTTTTCACATTCAATCTTTGCATCACAAAACCTGCTACAAAATGCAACGTATCAAGTTGAGGCTTGGGCTTATCAGTAACATTATACACAACTTCATTTATCCCCAACTCTTCTCTTAGTTTCCGTTCTTTGTCTTTCTTTTTGGTATCTTTTAAAGCATTGTTTTCAACGCCAATTTTTAATTCCAACATAAGTTTGTGGGAAAAGTCTTGGAAAAATAAACTAAGTTGTCAGCCAAACCTTCAAAACCTTGCACTTTTCCAAAAATTGTTTCCAATTTTTCACGAATAACTTTATCTAATAAAATTTTGTGCATTTCCATGAAATAATCCTCTCGGGATTTACTTCGCATTACATCTAAGGTAACAACGGCGGTTAAACCTTCATTTAAAGAGAAGAAGACATGTTTAAATGATATTTCTTCATAGTTAGATTATGTTTTGAAGAAAGATACAGCATCCAAATGTGAAAAGTCCTTCGAATTATTGCTCATGTGTTTTAGGGTGCATTTCAATGCAGCAGTACAAGCAACTATGAAAGGAAAATTTGTTTTAAAATTTTTGATTTTTACACGATTAAGTTTTTGTTTACCTGTTCTTTTGATATCCGACATACTTTTCACTTTACAATTATTTCACTACTTGAAAGAAAAAGAAATTAAGAATATAAGAGAATTTTGGAAAAACCTAGGCTGAAAGGCTTTTTTTTGAGCAAACTATGAGCAGACGATTTTTTCTTTTACCGGAAGTTGATGTGACTACCTAGTGCCGCGACCAATAATATCCAACTTTCCATTCCTGGGGGGTGTATATTATTTGGGCCATTCCCACCTTGAAAACTAGGGACAAAACATTGTTCAGCTTCTATTCCTGAAGGTCTATATTCCATGATTTAGGTTATACACACGTTTTGGATATATATGTCTGGTGTCGAGCGCGTACGCAGGACCCCACTACCATAAATTATACGCCCCATCCAATGCAATTTGCAAGAGATAGTTAGAGTCAAACCAATCGTGGTGCAATGATGGATTCTCATCCAAGCCCGCCTCCTCACAGATCGAGACCGCAGCGGTGCCAGGTAAGTATGATCACTAGGATTTTATTGGGCTATTTATATGAAGAAAAGTTAATGCAGATTCCTTACGCATCGTCTCATTTTCTCGAATTTATGTATGTTATATTAATTTTTCTTACTAGCAAATGCTATTGCTATGTACAGTAGTGCATACTAAAGGCTGCTCTCAAAGAATGATGATGAATGTGAAAATAACAATAAAGGTTTCTCACCTTTGGTAATTCCCATTTCCAGCACCACTTTTCGCGTCATCGGATTCAGGAATGGCCAGGGCAGGGCGAATACTACTCTTGAGAAGAACACGTAATGGTGGACGAGAGGGGAAAGTAGTGCGATGTAGAAAGACGTAAAACGGCTGGGTAACTATGGATGAGGCGTCTCACTTCGAATCAGAAAAAAAATACAAAACAAAATCGTCTATCGGCTTTAAAGCATTTTCTGGAATCTTGCTGAATTCTTTTCTTCGGCCATTGCTAATATTGTAAAACGCCTGAGTTCAACTCACCAAAATTTAAACGTGCCCAATTATTTTGTGTTTTCGTAATATACTAGGACGTCTCAAAACGCGGAGCCGGCATTCTCGACAAAGACTTGAGCGGAGCGTGGGCGCTACGATAATCGTGAATTATTAGTCCAATCTTTTTTATAATTTATAATAAGTCCACTCTTTATTAAAAGTGGAAAAATAGAAAAATGACGGTAAAGAATACGGGCTAAAAGCAAAACTCGTTAACTTTCAAAACTCGAAAGAATAGCGAAAAATAATACGGTAAAGAATACGGGCGAAAAGCAAAACTCGCTAACTTTCAATACGCGAAAGAATACGGAAAAATAATATGGTACGCGAAAAGCAAAACTCGAAAGAATAGCGAAAAATAATACGGTATAGAATACGGGCGAAAAGCAAAACTCGCTAACTTTCAATGCGCGAAAGAATACGGAAAAATAATACGGTACGCGAAAAGCAAAACTCGAAAGAATACGGAAAAATAATATGGTACGCGAAAAGCAAAACTTTAAAGAATACGGAAAAATAATACGGTACGCGAAAAGCAAAACTCGAAAGAATACGGAAAAATAATACGGTACGCGAAAAGCAAAACTCGAAAGAATACGGAAAAATAATACGGTACGCGAAAAGCAAAACTCGAAAGAATACGGAAAAATAATATGGTACGCGAAAAGCAAAACTCGAAAGAATACGGAAAAATAATACGGTACGCGAAAAGCAAAACTCGAAAGAATACGGAAAAATAATACGGTACGCGAAAAGCAAAACTCGAAAGAATACGGAAAAATAATACGGTACGCGAAAAGCAAAACTCGAAAGAATACGGAAAAATAATACGGTACGCGAAAAGCAAAACTCGAAAGAATACGGAAAAATAATATGGTACGCGAAAAGCAAAACTCGAAAGAATACGGAAAAATAATACGGTACGCGAAAAGCAAAACTCGAAAGAATACGGAAAAATAATACGGTACGCGAAAAGCAAAACTCGAAAGAATACGGAAAAATAATACGGTACGCGAAAAGCAAAACTCGAAAGAATACGGAAAAATAATACGGTACGCGAAAAGCAAAACTCGAAAGAATACGGAAAAATAATATGGTACGCGAAAAGCAAAACTCGAAAGAATACGGAAAAATAATACGGTACGCGAAAAGCAAAACTCGAAAGAATACGGAAAAATAATATGGTACGCGAAAAGCAAAACTCGAAAGAATACGGAAAAATAATACGGTACGCGAAAAGCAAAACTCGAAAGAATACGGAAAAATAATACGGTACGCGAAAAGCAAAACTCGAAAGAATACGGAAAAATAATACGGTACGCGAAAAGCAAAACTCGAAAGAATACGGAAAAATAATATGGTACGCGAAAAGCAAAACTCGAAAGAATACGGAAAAATAATACGGTACGCGAAAAGCAAAACTCGAAAGAATACGGAAAAATAATACGGTACGCGAAAAGCAAAACTCGAAAGAATACGGAAAAATAATATGGTACGCGAAAAGCAAAACTCGAAAGAATACGGAAAAATAATATGGTACGCGAAAAGCAAAACTCGAAAGAATACCGAAAAATAATACGGTAAAGAATACGGGCGAAAAGCAAAACTCGCTAACTTTCAATGCGCGAAAGAATACGGAAAAATAATATGGTACGCGAAAAGCAAAACTCGAAAGAATACCGAAAAATAATACGGTAAAGAATACGGGCGAAAAGCAAAACTCGCTAACTTTTAATACGCGAAAGAATACGGAAAAATAATATGGTACGCGAAAAGCAAAACTCGAAAGAATAGCGAAAAATAATACGGTAAAGAATACGGGCGAAAAGCAAAACTCGCTAACTTTCAATACGCGAAAGAATACGGAAAAATAATATGGTACGCGAAAAGCAAAACTCGAAAGAATAGCGAAAAATAATACGGTAAAGAATACGGGCGAAAAGCAAAACTCGCTAACTTTCAATGCGCGAAAGAATACGGAAAAATAATACGGTACGCGAAAAGCAAAACTCGAAAGAATACGGAAAAATAATATGGTACGCGAAAAGCAAAACTCGAAAGAATACGGAAAAATAATACGGTACGCGAAAAGCAAAACTCGAAAGAATACGGAAAAATAATACGGTACGCGAAAAGCAAAACTCGAAAGAATACGGAAAAATAATATGGTACGCGAAAAGCAAAACTCGAATGAATACCGAAAAATAATACGGTAAAGAATACGGGCGAAAAGCAAAACTCGCTAACTTTCAATGCGCGAAAGAATACGGAAAAATAATACGGTACGCGAAAAGCAAAACTCGAAAGAATACGGAAAAATAATATGGTACGCGAAAAGCAAAACTCGAAAGAATACGGAAAAATAATACGGTACGCGAAAAGCAAAACTCGAAAGAATACGGAAAAATAATACGGTACGCGAAAAGCAAAACTCGAAAGAATACGGAAAAATAATACGGTACGCGAAAAGCAAAACTCGAAAGAATACGGAAAAATAATATGGTACGCGAAAAGCAAAACTCGAAAGAATACGGAAAAATAATACGGTACGCGAAAAGCAAAACTCGAAAGAATACGGAAAAATAATACGGTACGCGAAAAGCAAAACTCGAAAGAATACGGAAAAATAATATGGTACGCGAAAAGCAAAACTCGAAAGAATACCGAAAAATAATACGGTAAAGAATACGGGCGAAAAGCAAAACTCGCTAACTTTCAATGCGCGAAAGAATACGGAAAAATAATACGGTACGCGAAAAGCAAAACTCGAAAGAATACGGAAAAATAATATGGTACGCGAAAAGCAAAACTCGAAAGAATACGGAAAAATAATACGGTACGCGAAAAGCAAAACTCGAAAGAATACGGAAAAATAATACGGTACGCGAAAAGCAAAACTCGAAAGAATACGGAAAAATAATACGGTACGCGAAAAGCAAAACTCGAAAGAATACGGGAAAATAATATGGTACGCGAAAAGCAAAACTCGAAAGAATACGGAAAAATAATACGGTACGCGAAAAGCAAAACTCGAAAGAATACGGAAAAATAATACGGTACGCGAAAAGCAAAACTCGAAAGAATACGGAAAAATAATATGGTACGCGAAAAGCAAAACTCGAAAGAATACCGAAAAATAATACGGTAAAGAATACGGGCGAAAAGCAAAACTCGCTAACTTTCAATGCGCGAAAGAATACGGAAAAATAATACGGTACGCGAAAAGCAAAACTCGAAAGAATACGGAAAAATAATATGGTACGCGAAAAGCAAAACTCGAAAGAATACGGAAAAATAATACGGTACGCGAAAAGCAAAACTCGAAAGAATACGGAAAAATAATATGGTACGCGAAAAGCAAAACTCGAAAGAATACGGAAAAATAATACGGTACGCGAAAAGCAAAACTCGAAAGAATACCGAAAAATAATACGGTAAAGAATACGGGCGAAAAGCAAAACTCGCTAACTTTCAATGCGCGAAAGAATACGGAAAAATAATACGGTACGCGAAAAGCAAAACTCGAAAGAATACGGAAAAATAATATGGTACGCGAAAAGCAAAACTCGAAAGAATACCGAAAAATAATACGGTAAAGAATACGGGCGAAAAGCAAAACTCGCTAACTTTCAATGCGCGAAAGAATACGGAAAAATAATACGGTACGCGAAAAGCAAAACTCGAAAGAATACGGAAAAATAATACGGTAAGAAATATTTGTTGGCCCGAGACTAATTAGCGGCTGCGGGAGGGCGAAAACGAAGAGGGACAACCGGAACGGGCTCAAGAGAGAGCGAGAGACTGAGAGCGAGAGACTGAGAGCGAGGGGGGAGAAACCTGGGGGGCGGTCGTCCACCGCGAATTTCCTTCTCTCTTCTCCCCCAAGTGCGACACACACACATACCCACACACACACACAGCCAACTTCCCCATTGAAGTCACCACAGTGAGAGCTCCACTCACTCGCTTCGCTCGTTCGCTCCGCTCATTTATCATATTTCTACATGAATCAATATAATTATCAATCAAACCATTAAGTTAAGCTACTGCAATTTATGTTCGCTACATTCTTGACTTGTGGTGACATCATTACTTCGAAACCCGAAATGATAAAAATCCGTTGTGCGTTACTGAACGCAGCCGTGATGTACGTTAGTAATTACCCAGAAATCAAGTGCCATGATTGAAAAGAACCACATGGCGGGTGAAGGACTAATAAGAGATTTGAAAAGTCACACTTTCTTCTACTCGTGGTCTCTCCAAATGGAATGGGTCAACCCTCTTGGCGCTGAATATTTGGAGAAAATTCTAAGCGGAGATTGGCACGAAGAAAGTCTTCGCACTAAAGATGAAAACAAAATGGAATCAAGGCTGTTTGTTTTATTTAGATAAACGTCAATATTTATAGTTAAAAACAAGTATACGAAGAACGCGAAACTCACAATCACGATTTGCCTACCCGGGAAAAACTTTAACTCATTGATAATAAGTTAGATAATAACTGGACCATCCGGTATCAGGTTCCAAATTGTTTTTGATATTTTAACAAGCATATGAATAAACAGTTATTATTATATTGTGTTATAAACTATAATTAGAAAAAAATTAAATTCTTGTATGAGACCGGGTTGAAAGACTGCCAACGGCCCGGTAAATGATTGTGACCAACTTTAAGTGATATTCATTAAAATGAACAGATGATAATAATTATAAATTGATAATTAAAGGGATCACATTGATATTGAAATAAACAGTTGATAATAAAAATGATTGAAACTTAAGCTGATTACTTCTGTAGTACAGGATAGCGTGGCCGAGCGGTCTAAGGCGCTGGTTAAAGGCACCAGTCTCTGTGGAGGCGTGGGTTTGAATCCCACCGCTGCCAATGAAATATTTTATAGTTGAAATTTAATTTAAGTAGGAGAGTACCCCGCACGAACCATCTTCTGTTTTCTTATTTCCGACAACTCATTAAAATTCTTGCATAACCTTTTGAAACACTCGGTTAATATTTTAAATATAGCCACGTAAGACAGCGCATCAGTTTTTGAAGAATGAGAGGTTATCCTAAATATTTTTAAATCAATAAAATAATGCGTGGAAATTAGTTTCTTCTGATTATATAATTTTCTTACTCTTAATATTTATTAGATTTGTTGCATTTATTACACAGTTTAATGGCTTTGTTATTTAAAAAATATATTTTGATAAGAAGGTTTGTACACCAATAAAATAGCGAATGCAAATAAGTTTCATTATTATAAGCCAACATTTTCTGTAAATGTTTCTCTGTTAGAAAATGAACCATATAATTTGGTTTTTAAGAAAATATTTATTTCAAAACTGAGCTGATATAGCAATTAAAATAAACCTAGGAATAAAACAAATCTATAAATAAATTGAGAAAGAGCAATTTCGCGAGTGTAAAACTTTTTGGTAATTGTTTAAACCAATTTATCGATAATTATCCGATATTGATCACGCGTAAAACAATGGTTCTGGGATTACATCATTAGCTATTTGATATAAGTTGTTCTTCTACCTACTTCTCGGGCATTTACACAACCTAGTCCAGGTATAAATTATAACAGATGATATGAAGGTGTACAATTAATTGCCAAACATTTTTAGGGTATTACATCATGCCAAATAGACGGGCTCGGGCCCAATTTGAGACCGAGCTCACTCAGCTCAGGTATTTTTAAATAAATATTGTGGGCCTGAGACGAGACCGATAAGTCTTTATGTTAAAACCAAGCCCGCGCTGAGTATGTGGAACGAATATTATAACCTTTATTAAAATACATATTACTTCGAGCTCGAGCTTAAACCCTTATTAAAAATTAACGTACCTTGAGCCCGACATAAAACTTGAGCCCGAGCTCGAGACTGATTTTGGTAGTTTTCATATCTGCGGTGAGCCCGAGCTCAACTCACGATTACGATTGTGCCCGAGCCCGAGACCGATTTGAATACTGTTTTCGTTTCTGTGAATGAGCTCTATCTCCTTCCAATTCGCGATATCGTTTAGCCCAAAGCCCACGTTCGAAATTAATTTTTAAAAAAAAGCTATAGCGCCGTCTGGATTCCCGGGCTCAGGGCTGCCTGACCACCTCCGACTGTCTTCCAGGTGTGCCAGTGATGCCGGAATGGCGCTCGTTGAAAGGATTTAATTATATCATGTTGAGCAGAGCTACAATATACACTCTTAAAACAGTTGGGTCAAATATTTTGGGTTGTTTCAATTTTAACCCTAAAAATAGTCCAAAGTGACTATTTTTGGGTTATTGTTTTTTTTTAATTTGTTCTGAGTCGAATAACTGGGTCAATAGGTCTAACCTAAAATCTGGTTGATGTTTTAAACCCATTCTGGGTTGTTATTAACTGTTTTTAGGTTACATTCTCTTTCAAACCAAAACTGGGTTAGAAAATTCGCGCGAAAATTAATTATGACGTCATAAAGTTGCTCAAATTCCGTCCATGGCGTATTTTTGGCGCAAAAGCAGCGGCGGCAGTCCGAGTGCTGATTATAATATTTTCAATTAGAATTTTAGGTTTACATAGAGCCACGTAGCGGCCAAAGCGAGAAGCTTAAAAACTACTGGATTTTCGTCTGCTATGCAGACGCTTTGGTCTTTAATTAAGTAAAATAGTCTGCTTAGCAGACGAAAATCCAGTAGTTCATGAGGTTCTCGCTTTGGCCGCTACATGGCTCTATGTAAACCTAAAAGGCTAATTATAGGGTAAGGATTGTTATTTTAATAAGTATATTGTACAGCAGCTTTATTATAAATATTTAGGCTAAAAGTCCAATCTTATTCGCCGTTTCAGTACAGTATAAACTATCCCAACTAGTAAGGATTACGCAGTGATTACCCTTTGCCCCGAAAATGCGAACGCGTTCGCAGGCCGGCCACACCCACACACCCACACACCCACACCCACACACACACACCCACACACACCCACCCACACACACACACACACACACACACACACACACACACACACCCACACCCACACCCACACACCCACACACACCCACCCACCCACACACCCACCCACAGACGGACACGCTGGTTGTATAACCCCTCGGTGAGCTAAAAAAGTAATAATACAAATTGCTATGTGCATGTAAAAAACTATTTAACCTACACCGTATTATCTTATCAATTATACACGCTGACCGCAGACTATAAATACGACGGGTAATTTTAGATAAGCATCAGTCGACTAGATTGTGGAATTAGATACATGGCATTGTTAACATTACTAAATATGAGAATACACAATAGCCAAAAAACGAGCCCAAATGGGGTTATTGTTGTAACCGAAAATGGTTTCTTTGGGTTAAAAACGAGCCTAAGTTGGGTTATTATTGTAACCCGAAATGGGATGTTTGGAATAAAACAAACTCAAATTGTGTCATTATTGTAACCCAAATTGGGCAATTATTTGAACCCAAATTGGGTTTTTTGGATTTTTAAACAGTTTTGGGTTATTATTGTAACCCAAATGGGTTGTTATAGTAACACAGATTGGGTTGTTTCGGTTATTAACTCGGTTTTGGGTTACAAATAACAACCAAATTTGGGCTATTCTTGCTACACAACTTTGGGTCAAAACGTAGTAACACAACTTTGGGTTGGACGTTTTAACCATTTCTGGGTTAAAATTAAAATAACCAAAAAAGGGGTATGGTAAATCATGACCCAGCGTTGGGTTACAAAAACAACCCATTTTGGGTCGATTTTGACCCAACGGTTTTAAGAGTGTAGTGATCCCGAGCTAGAGCTTGTTTGAAGATTTTGAAACATCGAGCTTGAGCTAGCTTCAGCCTTTAGTAGTTTTAAAACATAATGAAACCGAGCTCAAAGCCACCATTTTATTTGTAAGTAACTATAGCGAGCCTGAGCTCGAGACCACATGTCGAATTGAAATTGTGGCAAGCCCAACATATGGTGAGTGCGAGCCCGAGACTACTCGTAAATTTATAACTACAGTGAGTCCGAACCAGAGATGGTTTATAGGTTTTAAATCTACTGAGCTCGAGACCACACATCGGCGGGGAAATTTAGATTGCGAGCTCGAGCACAAGACCCGCCCAATAATTTGTGAGCCCGAGACCATTTACGAATTCGGTGAGGTGACTTCGAGCCCAGCTCTTGAAGTTGACCTATGAATTTGAAAAAAAAAACATTTTTCGGAAAGCCATAATGAGCTAGAAACTCAAATTCCAATAATTTAAAAGAATCTGACCTATCGTGTTGCATTAAGTATCTTCAAAAGTAAATAGGGGGAGAAAGTCTGGCACTTGGGTCCAACCGCACGACGTCTTATTTGAGGGGTAAAATTTTTGGGCTTCGGAAATGACTTCCCCCTCGCCTCTTTACAGTGACACAAAGGTATGGGTTGTACTCCGCCACGATGAAAAATAGTTCTCTATAAAATACGTTAATATTAAACTTTTTCTTTCGATAATTTTGTTAATTTAGTTCCGGGTCCAGACTTCGGCCACCCCCCTTGACGGATTTATGCTGGCCCCCAATAAGTGCGGCTGAGGGCGGCGCTCTAGGCGGTCGCCTTTGTCGCCATGCCCTAGCGCCGACCTTACTTCCCCTACGTCATATCGTACACTGCTTCGTCGTCTTCCTTTATGATAGGATAGTAGCGGAAAGATGGAGAAACACTGAACTCAGCGGTAGTCACCATACTTTCC
Source organism: Leiobunum rupestre (assembly GCF_980474605.1). Taxonomy (NCBI): domain Eukaryota; kingdom Metazoa; phylum Arthropoda; class Arachnida; order Opiliones; family Sclerosomatidae; genus Leiobunum; species Leiobunum rupestre. The sequence continues at coordinate 48,168,028 of NC_143385.1, read as the reverse complement.
GTATTAATAGTACCGACACATTTATGCGAAATACTAACTAAATTACATTCAGGACGGCAAACGACGATGTCCGTCATGTTAAGAGTAGGTGTTTCTTTTAAAGTCTGACCAGGGGCGGATTGGACTGGTGGGCTGGTGAGCGTTATCTCACGGGGCCTCGACCAAAATTACCCTTTAGTTCAACTGGAGACTGCTTGAAAAGTGATTTTTGGGGGGCCGCAAGCCTACAGTACCCACTTCACGAAAAAGGCGCCTCTCCACCTCTGAGTCTGACTCTCGCGCTACAAACGTGAATAATGCTCAGTGTTTCTCTCAGAAACGTTTCCTCGGGGGAAGGTAACTAGGCTCAGGGTGGTATTTACCCGACAAACGTGTGTGTGATGTCTATTGGCAAGCTCTTAACGCCCGGGAGGTAGACATTCCCCCCGAAGAGATGCCTGATAGAAACCCAGATAATGCGTATTCAAACTAAAAACATAATTACGTTCGTTTTCACTCTTTGTACCTGGTATATCTTTTTATCGATGTATTAAAATATAACTACCAAAACAAGAAAGATACAGATAAGGAACGTCGCCGATATAGCCCCTCAAAAAAAGATAGATACCAAAGGGCAATAATTTAGATACATAAGATACATTCTTTGAAAACAGATACGGGAAAAAGGTATGTGTAAGATATTTTTATATATCTGTGTTCGCCTGAAAAAAGTTAGTATCTTTTACCCACAATAGTATCTTGTACCTAAAAAAAGTACCTAAAACCGTAGCTAGATATCGCTGAACTCAGACGCATATAACCCCCATTCACTCTTCTAGAGGTGCCATTTGTACGATATTTAGGCGGTCGGTACGATATCCGCCTAGGCATATTTAGTAATATATCAGCAGAGCTTCGACTTCTACCGTAAAATTAGAGAAATTGCGGCATAGCCTAGTTCCAGGGATCGGAGTAAGTGCGGCTCGTGAAAGGTAGCCCGGTAGTCGTTGGTTTATAATTAAACTAATAAAACGATTGATCTATCTATCTCGAAAACTGATTGTATAATTATTGTACATATAGGAAAATTAAAATATTGTAATTTAAAGTGTCATTGCTAATTTGCGTTTTTTATAGAGGAAATACACGACGTATGAATTCAGTTATCGTGAATACTAATCAAAGTCGTCTTTACTCTGTGTAGCCGCGGACCGAGCGAAGAGAGCTCGCTTACTATTGACCTCAAAATGTGCCCTACCATGGCCCTACCTAACTTTTTGGGCTGGTGACGGCCCTGGGCAAACGTGTAATTTTTAGCCACAAAAGCAAACATTTATCAACACTACTTGAAAGGTGACTGTACTACCTTACAACGGTATGGGTCGTAACACTACTGATGATAACTGATCCTCAAATAACAATAATTTCAGCCTACTCACTCGTTAAGCTTTTGAATAATTAAGACGCCTTTACATAGAGGATTAAGTTTGAATGCCCAGAATGTTTATTGTTATGAAAAATTATTCAAATATTTACCATACTTCATTACTGTAATTAAAATTCCCAAAATTATTTACACAATGCAGGATGGATACACCTATATTAAAATTTAATTATTCATTTTTTTTTTTAAATCAGCTTGTTAAAAAAACTTATGGAAGAGATAAAACAAAATTAACTTTAAACTAAATTTCACTTTCCACAAAATTCTTTCTGGTACTACTAAATTATCTAACTACGTTATGTTTTACCTAGAATATATGATCGGGTAATTCGGGTTCGTAGAATCTACGGGCTAATTTTCCCGACGAAGCAAAGGCTTAACGGTAAAATGTTCATTACTATTACACTACAATTAAATTCATTACGATAATGATAATTTTTAGTTAAAAAATACTTAATTACGAATAAATAATGAGATTTAAATAAAGTTCCCATAAGAAATGGTTTATTATTTCTTGAGTAAATTGCGAAAAACAACGTTAACTCGAAGACGGACAAAATTTGATTTTTGCGTTTTTCCGGGAAACTGGATACGAGCTGATCAGTTGGCCTTCCATGTCAAAAATGATACTCTAACTCATTACAGTACGAAGGTTCTTATCTACAGTCGACTAACTTTCGTTAAATGACGGGATTCTAACACGTTTCTCGTTGATACATTAAAATTAACTGTAGTACTGCCAGACAATAATTGTTGACAGTAAGTATAATCCCGCTAGGGATCCACAATACTGAATCTTGGGCATGAAAATCGCTTAAAATAAAGTCTTAAAATTTTTAGCGACCAGACTATTGATTCTCCTGCGCTTGGCTGTATTAATTTTAGCCATAGGAAATCGCGCTGACCCTTAAATAAGAATGGCCTACCCGCCATTCTTAATATTAAGATACCTAATCCATCGCTGCTTTTCAAATCAACAATGTTCTTCTTGCATCAGTTAACTAAGGCAGGACAATCCAATTCTTAATCCAACTAATTGGCTTGCTTATTTTAAGGCATTCAAATGCAAAAAAACCCTTCTTTTGGTAGCATCATTGTACCAACTGCCAATTTCTTGGAATTTGTAACAAACTTAAACAAAGGTAAATGAGATATTTGACACCAGTTTCAAACTATTATCACACTTGACAAATGTGAAAGGACGGTTACAAAGATTCATAGCAGGGAGAATTGACAAGAAATAGTTCCAGGCTCCTGAAGATTCAACATACGCAACTGTGTTTCAAAACATGATATCTTTTTCTGTGGAGTTCTGCATAAACAGTACCCTTAAAAACCAGATCTTGATCACCAAGTATACAAAAGCACAGAAAAGATTTGACAGAAAACTATTAAAAATACAACACTGAACGTTATTTATTCATCCAAAGATATTCGTATTGAATTACTATTTAGTTCATATTTACATTACTTATAAAAATTAATTATTTTATTTTAAATTACATTATTATTATAATTTATTTCAATCCACCCTAATTTATAAAATTACTTAACTTAACTTTTACTCAATAGATAAAGCTCTCAAAATTATTCGTAAAATGTTTTGATCAAGTAATTTATATTTCTGTATTATCCGAAAAAATTTTGATAAATTTGTAAAATTAATCGGAAAAACGACGTTTTTTTCGATAAAAATCTCAAATTTTCCAAATAATACATGTTTTTTAATATTTTTCCGAAATATTAACCGGTAAATTTCTTTGTTTACATTTTTTCCCCGAAAAAAATCAGTTAGTTACTTGTTAGAATTCTTCAGTTACTGTTCATCTAAGACTTGGCCTCCCTTACCATTTCTCGTTATTTTTTTTAATTATTAAAAATATTAGAGTTTTTATTATTGAAATATTGTAATTAGTTATTTTTTTGTACTTGCATCTCACATTTCTAATGATATCCACCATTGTTTTTTGAAGAATTCAAAATAACAATTGAAGAAAAATTGGTTGCAACTGTTTTGATTTTTTTATAATTGATTTTTCCTGTGGCGCCATCGAACGTCTAAGACTATCATAACGGGTCGTCTGCTTCTTCTAGGCGCTCGTGCTTCAAAAACGTACGACAAAATTTTAACATTACGGGAATAGGAAGAGGCTCCTCTCTATACTATACACTCTCTGTTATCACTTGAGTTACATGATGTTATTTTTTTTAAATAAAATGAGATTAATGAATGATGAATTTATGATGAGCCATATTTGAAATATAGCAAATATTGAATATTTGGAATCGATTTTCACTGACTATAGGTGTAAAACGTGTAAAGGCTTTGCATATTGATAACTATGGAATCACCCGATAAACAGATGCGGCGCCAGAGTGGGCGAACAAGGTCATAAGACCTTATTTTTAGTCTTTTTAATATGGATTACAGAATAAATTATAGTACCTAACGTTATAACTTTGTAAAGGACATTCGCCAAAGCTGTTTTTTAGAAAAACATCGTAACTTGACAAGCGTTGGTGGCTGAGTGGTTAGAGTAAATCTCTTGCACGAGGCAGACCTGGGTTCAATTCCCGGCCGGCGATAATAAATCGCAAATTAATACTTAGACGAATACCGTGTACAATTGGTGGAAACCCTGCCATTGGACGTTGAGAGGTTGCATAACACTCAGCACTCGATCCGTCCCAAAGTCAATAAGAATAAGTTGGAGAGAAAACGCCCGTACAAACACAACAGACTCAACACCCACAACCGTCATAACACGAACTCACCATCATAGCAAAAGCACAACGTTCACAACACGAACTCCACATTCACAACCTACACATAAACATTACAATAAAGAAATATCCAATCAAACTGAATTAAAACTGTCGCGACGGTGAACGTTGATGAAGAAAAGACAATCCAAACCAAACCCAACCGCAAATCAATCCGTTAACGCTCACCGTTACACGGTGGTTTTGCCAACCCTTCGAGAAACTGCGAACGCAGAAATTTCGGGAAACTGCGTGCGCAATGATTACCCTTTGCCCCGAAAATGCGAACGCGTTCGCAGTCCTAACAGACAGACACGGTGGTTGTATAACCCCTCCTAGGGTACAAAGTCCCCTCGGAGAGGTAAAAACAGCGAACGCTGCTGTAGATGCGAAAGATTTTTTTAATTTGCACGCGCGGCGCGTTCCAGTTATAAGAGACCTAAGCCTAAATTGAGCGATTTCAAAAGTTACGCTAGTTCGCAAATCGCTCGTACGGGCAGCCCCTAAGATGGCGGCGAAAATTCAAACCCAAACACTTGGCGTTATTTTGCTTTTCAACTTTTTGGGCCAAAAGCTATTTTTTCAAGACAAAAAAGGTACGTGTTAGTATATTGAACGTCTTGTTGATCTATTGATACGCAAATAAGGCCATATTTGGAAAAGCTTGGCCGTACCCCTTTAAGACAGGACCATTAAACATTTTTAACTTGTACTTTAAAAGAATGACGTAGTTAGCACTTGCAAACGAATGACCTAGTTAGTAATTGCAGACGAATGACATAGTTAGCACCCAAATACAAATGACGTTTAGATCACTTACTATGTTTGAAATAACGAAGATTTCTATTCCTCGTAACTGGGGTAGGATACAAAATACAAATTTCGGTATTATACTTAAATCTTATGAGAGAAGCGATTTCAACCTTGAAAATGATGGTCTTGACTTTCAAAATGAGGTATCCCAGCAAGTACTCTTAGCCCAGTGTGTCCGAATTTATAGCCCGGTGTACCTAGCAACAGGGGCCAAACCACCGGAGGCCTATTATCATAGTGCCCTACGCCAGCGTCCCCAAGCCCGGACAGGTGACAGATCCAGCATGGGTAGTAGTACCCTATATACTACTGACGGTCACACCCTCGACGCCAGCCACTCAACCCAGTAGAAGGTGCAGCAATGGGTGGACCAATCCCCACTTCGCACACCGCAGTGGGATTAAGAATGGATGCTGTAGCAACTCCAGCCGACACCCTACCTACGTAGGTAGAGAGTCATACCCTTTGGAGAGAGCTCCTAAAGGGGAACGACGGGCACACAACGGTCCACGTAACCCGGCACAGCTGGCACCGGAGATCTCGGTGTGGTCCAAAAGGTCGGGAAACAGGACCACTGCGCCTCATACGGAGTCTCGCCGCCCCACAGCAGGCTACCCAATCCGCCAAGACGGCCAGTTTGACTGGACCCTCTCCGTTAGCCTGACCCGAAGCTCAGTTTCCATCCCAAACCTGACCGAAGTCGGAGGTGGAGTTAGGACCATTTGACCAGAGATAACATCTCCCAGTGCGCCACCACCCTTATGGGTTACAAGAGCCGGACCCCGACTCCCTGGTAAAGCCACCAGTTAATGCGCAATCTAACCCATTTAGGGCCAGTACTCTTAGCCCAGAAAAAATCGGAAGAACCTAGGAAATTTAGTAACAAACTGAATGATATTATTAAAAAAAAATCCCAAACTACCCATCACTCCTTGCGCCACATCCATTTTCTCACCGTCAGGTAAAGCTTGGATATCAATTATTTGTGTTATAAGTACAGGCGTTTTAGGGTTGGATCCGAAACAAATAGCTCTTTATATAAAATACGAGAGGTCACGTGATTACATTAGATTCATCGTGCAGTTAAAGTTAGAGAGCACGCGCATATTTTTGTTTTTGTTGAGCTCGCGCGAAAACGCACGGGACCCTCTACACGGAAAACTTTTTATACATGTATGCGTGTATATTATTTTAAAGAAAGAGCTATTGAATCATTTATGAAAATTTATGGGATGGCAAAACGAAAGCCCATCGCAGCTTTTCCCTCGCAGGTTTTTCAAATTAAATGGAGGTGTACATTATACCCGAGTTTGAACAAAATCGGTGATTATCACCTCGGGTCGTCTCCTTGTCAGTTTCGCCCACGCATTTCGCCCGGGGCCGCGAGCGCTCATGTAGGTTTTGAATTTTATTAGCCACAATTTTTACCCCTGCCTTTGTTTCCGCTTGCTGTTAAAAAACATTTCATTAAAAATAATAAAATCAAAAATCAAGATCTTTCTTAACCTGAAAACTTTCGTTGTTGACGATTTCGATAACCAGGGTACGATGCGAACAAATGTTTGACTAGTAAATGTATTTATTCTATGTTTCTATGTTTTCCATACACATTTTCTGCGACTGTCGTCAAGAACCGATTTACGCGAGGAAGAACCTGGAACTGTAACTGACGCTCTGCCTCATTTCAGGTTTCATCTTGATTTTAGGTCTAGAGTGCCATCAAAAGTAAATAGGGGGAGAAAGTCTATCACTGCCTCCAGTTTTTACCTTCCACTATGCTTGACACCCCTTTTAAAGAGCTAGTGATCACGTGATATTTCTAATCAATAAGGATAGTACATTCTTGGAGGAATAAAACAAGTATACAGGAGTTGCGGAGAGCTGCGAAATCGGTTACATCAGTGACCGTGAACTCGCGCGAGACGGAGGGGTTCAAACGTGACTAGCGCCAACTGCATACGGAATTTTGCAACTATTCTCATTTTACAGCATTGTTTTCACGTCATCTGGTTTGTTTTGAAACATTTCTAAATTCTTTGCGCTTTTTTCCAAAATGACTCGTATTTGTTTGGAGGAATAAAACAAACCAGACGACGCGAAAACAATGATATAAAACGATAATAGTTACAAAATTCCGTATGCAGTTGGCGCTAGTCGCGTTTGAACCCCTCCGTCTCGCACGAGTTCACGGTCACTGACGAAACCGATTTCGCAACTCTCCGCAACTCCTGTATACTTGTTTTATTCCTCCAAGGTACATTACGCGCGAAGTAGTGCATTTGTGGAATTCCGGTCCACGCTGAAGTTGAAAATTTAGAATTTTATTCCCTGGCAACCATGTCGCCGCCTCGCGATTTCAAATAGTCTCTCTGTCAAATGCTGACCATTATTTCCTTCGATAACGGTTTATTATAATTAATAATTACTAGATCAGTTGTAAAATAATTAAAAAAAGCTCGTAGCTATAGCTATTATTTCAGTTAAACTTGCAAATTGTTAGGCCTTAACATCGTAGATTAACCAATTAGTCCCGATCTCTGCTCTTAGATGGCGCCACGCTCTCCACGATTAAAGTGAGCGTTATTCTAGTTACGGTTTATTTCTTTTCAAAAAACGTGTTATTATTTTTAAAATGTCGCATTTTAGTTTCTATCATATATCTACTTTATTTAGGAACTAAATTAACAAAATTATAGAAAGAAAAAGTTTAATATTAACGTATTTTATAGAGAACTAATTTTCATTGTGGCGGAGTACAACCGATACCTTTGTGTCCCTGTAAAGAGGCGAGGGGGAAGTCATTTCCGAAGCCCAAAATTTTTACTTTTGGTGCCATCTGTTAATATAATATTTTTTTTTATAAATACCGTATATTTTATAATATTTTCATATCGCGTATAAATAAAATTTATAATTTAATAATTTAATTTAAATTATGAATTATTTCTTAGTTTTTTGTAATTTGTATATGATTTTACTCATAATTAATTAATTTTATAAAAAATAAGTCAGTTTATAAAAATTATCGTTACAGCATTTTCCATAAGTATTTTTAGAATTAGCCATTATTAATACTTACTATTCCGCTCACTAGATGACAGAAGTAAAATTAATAAAAAAATTGGTAGAATTACATGAAAATAAAAAATGTCTTTATTTCACCGTAGAATATCATCCTCTAATTCACGCGACTCCTTGTTACAGCTCGGTCTCGGGTTTGTCCCGGTGGAAGAATTCAATTTTCTAATTTTTCTATAGCAGAAATACGCGGCAATATAGCGTTAATAATGGTCTAATTATAAATTTTCCGAAAAATGGAGGGTTTAGTGCGCCGAAGAAACGCGTCCGACGGAGTACATAGTTCGCCGTTCGGACGCAGCGAGGCGTACTTGCATGCAGTTTTCCAGACCAATGAGGATTACCCAAAAAACTCCCGGGAATCGTTAGCTTTGAGGAGAGAGCGAAAGAGAGGGAATGGACTTTTGAAACAAGATGTTTTTGACGGCTGTAGAGTTGTTTCACTTAAAGCAACAGTCGGCTCTATCAATGCCACCGTTATTATGATAAGGCCCTTGTTATTAGAGATGGCAATGATTCTTCGGAAAAAAACGACTTTACCGGAGAGCGTTGTGCCATCTATTAATGACAAAGGAAGCTAGAATTCCAAATAGCAAAACAATAACGTCGTCAGAGAACCATTGTAGAGTATTATAATTAGACAACTTATACTCTACCTAGAGGTCTTTAACCTAAATTATACATCCCATATAAAATATATTGTTAATAATTACTATAATTTAAGTTATCGTCAAATTTACAATCGAGCCAATCAACGCGAGGGGTACTTTTATGTCCCGCCTTTTGGGTCAAAATGTAGCGTAAGCATCTTGTTTTTATTTCGACGCTAGCGACATCTGTAGAAAAAAGAGCTACTTCACGTCGAGCCGACACTTGCTTAAGCCAGGCGCTGCACTCTAAAACTGAAAAGCGCCATCTACGTTTCGGATCTGGAACAAGTGGCTCTTGTGTTTTTTTCAAAACAACGATACGCATTTCACAAAGTAGAAAATTCTTTAACCGTCATAATAGGCCCATTTTCATACACCCAGCGATTTACCATATTGTGTAACCCTGGGGCTGCGTGATATGGCTCCAGGGGTTCAGCGATTTCATTTTGAAAAAAGAATAACGTGTTACCAAAAGTAGCATAAGACCCAAAAGTGTGTCGGAACGGTATAGTAGTTAATGAGAGTTTGTCGCGAAGTAAAACCGGGAAACGAAGGGGGGTCGGAAAAACGTCATCAAATCGAGGTACTCCAGCGCCGCCGAGTGAGGCGTTTTAGAACGTATGTCTACGGGTGAGTAAATCGAAGAGAGAAAATCGCGCCAGACTATAGACTAAATATAATGTTGCTAGTATTATTCCAACTAGTAGGTTATGTAGTCTATAGTGTGACTAGGTCCCACTAGAAATTTTAATATGCGCGAAGGTACAGCTGACACACTTTAAGGTCTTTTGCTACTTTTGGTGTTACTAAATTGTTAAAATATCTTGTGTATAAAGATCCTTTTATTTTGATGGGAGATTATGCTAGTGTCGGCTTAACGTCAAGTAGCTCTTTTTTCAACAGATGTCGCTATCTTCGACATAAAAACAAGATAGTTAAGCTATATTTTGACCCCAAATGCGATAATTATAGGTACCCCTCGCGTGGATTGGATCGTTTGTAAATTGCTTAATAGCATAAATTACAGCAATTACAAGCAATATTTTTACGTGGGATATATAACTTAGGTGAAAGTCCTCTAATTAGTGTATAAGTTGTTTGAATATAATACTCTACAATGGCTCTCTGGCGACTTTAACATTTGGTTATTTTGTATTTAATTTCCTTGGCCATTAATAGATGGCACCACGCTCTCCACTAAAGTATCTTTTTTTCCGAAGAATCGGATAGATTCATGGTCATCTCTAACAGGGGCCTTTCCATGATACAGGTGGCAATGATAGAGCCGACAGTTGCTTTAAGTCTTCGCGAGTCCTTTAGAACCGATATTTTTTATTAATCCAAGAAATGGCGAATTGACGCCTTTGAAGCTTAGACGGTGGCACAACTCTGCGTCCAACCTTAATCGGATTGGAGGTTTCTTTCGAGGATTTTCGTTTGAATAAAAAATAATTCCGTGGGGAAAAACGTTTGGGAACCACAGAATTACCAGCTAACAGTCTGAAAAATAAATATAAAATTTTCCAAATTGAGCTGTATTTTGTAGTTGCTTACATAAAATATCGCTTAAAATGGTTTTCTTTTGTACTAAATTAGTATTTATTTCCTACCCGTTAAAAAGTGTTATCTGGCGCCCTCTATTATGAATACACACATTCAAATATTTCAAAATAAATCATAAACCAAGCTTTTGGGTAGGTACATTTGTTCGAATTTCATTCGTCCAAACCGCCGAAATAACAAATGTTTCAATTGTTCGAATTGGACAGCTTGTTTGTTTCATTCGTTCGAATTGGACAGCTTGTTTGTTTCATTCGTTCGAATTGGACAGCTTGTTTGTTTCATTCGTTCGAATTGGTAGCATCACTTGTCCGAATTCTGTCGCTAAATTAGTATTTCTTATTGCTGTTTTTTTAGGTTAGGTTAGGTTAGGTTAGGTTCACGTTAATGTTACTATTTTCTTATATTAACAATATTAAAAAAAACAACCAATTCCTAATGTTCGAAAAAACGGACAAACGATTATTCGAACAAATGAAATTCGCCAGTAAAGTTAACATAAATTGAACGACTAAATCACCAACAAAAGTTGTGAAATACGTTTTCGGACATACGATCTTGTTTTCCGGCATTCGGACAAATGATCATTCGGATATTTGTACCACCGTTCGGACGAATGAAATTTGAACAAATGTACCCAAATCGCTTTTCCAATGTCGGCTTATTTTCGTTTTAAAAGTTGACCGAGGCCCTAATTAAGAATATAAAACACTTACTTTAAACTTTCAAGTACGTTTCATTGTTCCAAAATAGTAACTGCCTGAATCGCTATAAATAGAAATACCGTTGCGGAAGACGCAGAAAACCAACTTGCATTGGTTAATACTGACGCGCGCGCTGTCTTCACGAGCGATTTTCCACGCTTTTGCTGTAACACCATGGTTACTCGGAGGTAATACTAGGTGGTTTTTTTTTCGCCTGTCCCAGGACAAAAAGTTTAAACTTTTTACCCTAAAACATTTTATTCGCCTGTTCTCGGGGTAAGATTTTACCCTGTCCCGAATTTTGTTCGCTTGTTCCAGAGCTCAAACGTTACACTTTTTACTCCTCCTCGAAAGGAGGTGTCGAGGGAGTAATCTAGCTTATATAGAAAATTCGTCTGCTAAAATTTCGTTTTACGAAAACATAAGGGGTTTTGAACATCTTCACATGTGGCAAGCTTTTAATAACGAATATCCAATTGTTAAATGCTATTTAATGACTTTAAAAGTTGCATGATGACTTAGACCTAAGGTGGTGTCTTGGGTATTAGCCTAGCTGATTATTATTATTATTAAATAAATAAGAAAAATGAGTCCTATATTGATGATCTCACAACCGGTCGCCATCTTAAAAACAAAACAAATATATAACCTTTAACCTCTAACTACTCCCTTCTTATTCCAACTCGTTTCTTTCGTCAAGATAGAATTGGAGTAAAATGACATCACAGGGCTACACTTTTGAACCTGCTCAAAAACCCAGAACAGGCGAAAAAAAACCACCTAATAATAATACCCTTGGCACCACCATAGGCCTAAGTCATCAAGCGACTTTTAAAGTCATTAATTCAGGGGGCCGGGTTACAATGCGTAGGAGGGTGATGGCAAGCCCTGCATGCCACGCGAGCCAACAGCTCCCTACACTCACTATTACCGTTAACCTCTACAAGTTTTTATCGCTATTTAATGTTCGTCAAACTTTCAGAAGAGGGCGCTGTGGTCGCCTTGAGGTTAAGAAGGCCAAACTTTAAAATAATTACAAAACAGCCATCGAATATTTAATAACGCGGTTTTCGCCATAAAATAAACTGTACGTCTAAAATAACAAACCTGGTAGTTCATAAGCTTCGTACGCTCAAATAAAAAGGCTAAGGTTAAAAACCCGGCTACTTCTTTAAAAAAAGTTTTATCCGGTAATTTATCGACTCGTTTTAAAATTTTGGAATCTCCGCTTCACTCTTTATTCCTAAAAAGTCCGGTTAACTTGGCTACTTTGGCTTTTGTTCCGACGTTATTTCTCCAAGAGCCATTACGCTGCCTAGATAAATCGACGTCGGACTAGATGAAGCTTCGTAGCGCCTTTTTAGCAACGACAACTTATCGGCGCCACGGATGGTCGTAGAAAAACGATGTTTAATCCGGCGTTATATCGTTGCATCGTTAACTTGACGCGGTGATAAAAGAAAAGGTTTCTTTTTCGGGGACTGAGCTCTTTTGTGAGGGGATTTTAGAATTAAGAACTTTTCCGCTATTTCTTATTGTTTTGATTCTCTTTTTGCAGGAACGGCGGTCGCCGAGGCTTAAGATTTGGTCGATGCGAAGAAGTCGCCATCTACCGTAATTAGCGTTGTACGACGCGAAAATGAACCGTGTTTTGGTAAAATGGATTGAATGGCTTGTTTGACGATCAGATTATTGATTGCGGATATTTGAACGCGTCGACTCGGCTTCACTGTCTGGTTAACTAATAGCGTTTTCCATTTGATTGCTCGAGATTCGCTCCGAATCTGTCTCTGACGTCATTGATATTGCCACAATCGACTAGAGTAAAACCGCAAATGAAACATTCCATGAACATATTCCCGCGCTTTGTTGTTTTTCGCTTGCTAGTAATTTGAATTTTCGCGTCTTGCCAAACTATCTAAAAAGAACACGCGAAACTTTGCTCCGATCTCGATCTCGATCCGTTGATCTGTCGAAATCGGCAGATCGGTTTAGGGCGATCTCGGAGCAACCGAGGGCGGGAAATGGAACACGCGAAACTTGATCCAAGCAGATCCGAGCACGCAAATGGAAATCAAAATTTTGTTCAAAGAGCAGTCCAATGGAAAACTATATTAGTTCCGTGTGAACGAAGCAATTTTTAACTCCGCAAACATTGCAGGTATGCCAGTTTTTTCTGCTCCAGTTGAAGGATCATTAAAGGGGTAAGCTTAATATTTTGACTATAACGCAAATAATAAACTACAGCTCTAAAATATTTATATACAAATCAATTAATAATGAAATTCATAATGAATTTAAATTAAACAAGAACGCAGTCCACGAATTAAGTCATAAAAATATGCTCCTAGTAACGAAATCAAGAACTCGGTATTCCATCTAGGAGCAACAAACACAAGGAGTATGAAACCCGTCAAAAATAGTGAATTTTCTTCTGTACATTTTTCATTAGTTAGACGCTTTAGCACTTGCTGGAGGGGGGAAATTCGGAAATTGTCTCCCCCGCCTGCCCGTAAAACGTTCAGCGTAAAGGTTCGTCCAATGAAATTTGTACACGCCCACCGAAGTCACAGGTCCTGTCCTTCGAGATCGATCGACACTAAGGTCAAGGAAAAACACTTGCTGCACATGCACACCAGTCGACAAGGTCTTCCTTATCTGCGATGTACTTCCGAAGACGGCAGAAGAGGCACGCTCTAGTCTCGTAAAGGTCAACTTACCTCACGGGAAGAAACGTCATTGGGAACCGTTGAAGCTTCAACGAAGAAGGCCCGATACTGCAACACCGCCAGAACCGGAGTCTTCATCACTCCAGCGATATCTTCATTGAGGGCGAGTGTTAAAGAAAAAGAACAATGAAGATATTTTTATCAACGAAATCTTATCTTTCCGTTCTCTCCTTTAGATATAAGATTTCGATCGTATATAAAACCGCCTGTCGTTTGACTAAGGTGTGTCATTTAGCTTCTGCAGTTCTTGCAGTAATGTCGCGACAGTACTAATCTAGTAATATTCGTTAATTGTATATAATTTGTAAATATTATTTTAATGGCTTCCTTAATAAATTACTAGTTCGTTATTTATAACGTCGTTCAGTTTGTTCATTTCTAAACCTTCAAGCCTCTATTATTATTATTATTATTATGCCCTACGTGCACGTTGTAAACTTCAACAGAAAATCATACGTTTGATGAACTATCAGATAAAATTTTTGCTCAAATTCTTCATGTTGGGCGCGACAGTGACCGAATAGACGTCTATAGAAAGCTTTCAATAAAATCAATGGAAAGAGCTAAAAGAGGCTCACAAGACAGGATAGTCACAAAATAAAAAATTGGCGTAGGCTCTTAAGGGGAAGCATTTTAGACTATTAGTACCAATGAAAATCAACAGATGGCGCTGACCGTTACACCTTTTGCGGGCGTTCCAATCTTACTACGCCATCTACAAAAAAGTTATATTTAAATTTACAAAATGACGAAAAAATACACAGAATTCTTTAATTCTTCCTTTGATTCGTATTTATAAAAATATATTAACTTAATAATAAAATAATACTTTTGTTTTATTATTATAATATTTTCAACTTTTAGTCGCATTTAATATAACCAGATAGAATGATAGTGAAAAACGTTTTCTTCCTATAGAAACTCTATGGGATGAGGTCTTGCCGTGGGTCACCTGGTAAGGGGTGAAAAGGCATGAGGAAAGTTATACGACATAGCCTATATTGCTTAGACCTAGAATATCGCTTCGGGGTGACCCGTTGCTCTTCTTTACATATATTTTAGTCCTAAAGTTCCCCCTCTCTTGGACAAAAACAGGATTCAAACATGATTTTTACTTCCCCTTCGTAGCCCCTCTATTGTAGCGACTGTCGACCCTTTACTCGGACTTCGCGGTTGCAAAGGATTATGTTCAGAGTTTTGTTTAGTGCCTACGTCAGAAGAGATAATGCTTACTTTTACGCTTAAACTGCCAACCTATCTTTGCAGCGCGTAAGACGTTAGATTGAGATTCTTCGGTAAAACACGCCGATTCAATAGGTCTAGTTCCAATGGAGAAAAATCAGTCACTCACCAAATTTTAATGTGTTGGAAGACATTATAAATTTAAATAATAAATAAAAGTTTACAAATTTCACTGAAGTTAATTAATGTTTAATAAACAGAATTTAAAACTTAGCGATTAAATTAAAAAACGTTTACGTAGGAAAAACTGTTTTAATAAGTCATAATTAAAACTTATTTAAAATAAATTTGTATGCATAAAATATTTTACATCTCAAGTTGGTTCTATTTGTAATTAATATTGTTTCCCATAAGCTTTCAACAAATGCAGTCTTTTTTGAATTTGATATTGTTTTTTTAGAACTTACTAGGATTTATCACCTTTGATCATATTACAATTTGTGAATTAAATATTTGATTTTATAAAAGGGGGGGGGGGGAATTTAGCTTGAAAATGTTGCCACCTACGTCACTGTCTATCTTTATCAAGTCTACGGGCGCGAGCTAGAATCGTGAGACGTCGATTTTAATCATTTTATTCTTTCGCCCGTGTGAAGAATATTATATCTCGTGATGTAGAGAGCAACACTTTAAGAAGTTGGCTAAGACCACAAGTTATTTATACAATTAACTACTCAAATAGACCCATGATGAAAGTTGCGGGGCCGAAAATTAACATTTTTACCTGGCAACTCAGCATTTGGACGGAACATCCTTTTCCTTACTTCCGCCTGTATATTTCAATGGCGGTCACGTGGTTCAAAACGTCACAAACAGGATGTTCCGTCCACAGGTCTCACTTAAGCCTCGTCTTTTGTTATGGGTCTATTAGGCATTTGAAAAAGTATTGATTTTGGATTTTATAAATAAACTAGCCGAGAAGCCCGCCTTACAGGCGGGCCCTCAGCTAGTTGTGTGTTTCCAGGTACTCCACCCCAGTACGCCCCCCAACCCCTTTTTCCCATGTGATAATTACCGGGGTACCCCTCCCCCTTTTGCCCATGTGATAATTACCGTGGTACCCCCTCCCCGCTTTTCCCGTGTGATAATTACCGTGGTACCCTCTCCCCCTTTTCTCCATGCAAGAATTTCCGTGGTACCCTTTTCCACGCAAAAATAACTCAGACTCGCAGTCGTACCAAACCCCCCTGTACCCCTTTAAACCCCCTGTATCCAATGGCTGATGCATAAAGGCCACGGGACTAACGTACGCCGAGAGAGCCACGGAACGTTCAAATCGGAACGACCCAGATACCCCCCCCCCCCGCCTACTCGTTTCCGAAACTCACAGGCCTTCTGAAACTACCACATTCAATTCGCACCCCCCCCCCCCTCCGAAATTTGCGGCGGAAAGAGAGATAATTTCGGGTGTATTGCGTGTTGGGACAAACACGGCCAACTCTCAGGGGCGACAGATTTTGAGAAAATAGATAGTCGAACCACCTCAGTAACGAAGCGAAAGGCAGTCTAGTTTTCCCTCTGTTCCGCGGGTCGCTTTTTCCTTTGGCTTCATAACAGACTAAGCATCATTCCAGAAAGCTCGGACGTACGACGACCAACGTACCAAGAGCTCCTTCTAATATAGATAGATAGATTAAAAACACCATTCTTATCGAGATAATATATACATCCACAGGGCCGGACTTAGAGATCCTGGGCCCATAGGCAGATAAGGAGTCTGGGCCCCCTTTTCACGCGCTGCATTTACTCTTATCCCTGGAACTAGGCTGTGCCTGAATTTCCCTGATTCACCGTAGAGAAGGCCGAGCTCTACGGTTATATATATATTATTTTTATTCGATTGTAACGTGTGGGACAATTCAGTCCGCTCGTCCACCTGATTAATCAGGGCGAGATATGTGTAACGGCCACGACTACGGGGGGATACGTGGGGACAGGGGTGAGGACACCCGTGGCGGAAGTATTCCGACCACCCGTTGGGGGATTGGTGGTCGTCCTCACACGGCCATCCACAAACTCTGCCTCCCAGACGCATGGGATTACAGGAGTGAGCCACTACTCCCGTCCTACGGTTATATTACTAAATAAAAGCTCTTAACAATGGTCGACTAAATATGCGATAGTTATGCCAGGCAAACATTTTGGAAATTTTAAAACAAAATCTTCTACGATTGATATTATAGATTTATGCCTTCGAATATAGTAATTACGGTCACTTGAGGGCCCCTTCCAAGGATGGGCCCCTAGGCCACGGCCTAGGTTGGCCTAGGCGGAAATACGGCACTGTACAATGTACATCCACCAACTTTATTCTGACAAGGCTCAATCGAACATTTGGTTTGGAAATCAAATGGGTTAGTCACGTATTTTAGCTATCAGCGCTTTAATCCTTATCCTAATATCTTCGTCCCTTTCATAAAATACCCCAAAAACCCTGACACCTTCCATCAGAATGTTGGCGCCAATAGTACACGTATAAATGGCGTCGCCACTGACGAGTTTAAAAATAATGGGTTACCACCTTTTGCCCACTGTAATTTAATTGAAATTAAAATAAGCATTAAAAATTGTATTTCGTTTAATAATCTACACCAGAATGCGGTTCTCGGCAAAGCTTTGCTAGTTCTCAGAATACACTAAACTAAATAAAAATTTTCAATTTTGACTTCGAAGTCAAATCGCGTAATTTGATCAAAGGCGAATGATAGAATATAACTACTAGTTTATAGGTGGTATTCCCGAGAAGATGGCGGCCATTGCTCTAAGGTAGATAGTTATGGGGGAAAGGGGGTTGACACCAGCCTTCCATTACAGCGATGATGACGTCACGAGAATACACCCTATATAAATAAATATACAATAAAATAAATTATAAAAAAAATAATAATTATAATGGAATTTGTACGTCAAAATTAAAACGCGTAATTTTTCATCCTTTTATGATGTAAGAGATACTAATTATTGTAAATAAAAATTTAAATAGAATTTGAAATTTACATTTGATTCGGAAGAAAAATAAGCTTATATTATATATCATAAAAAATTGACCACTAAGACTTTCGAATTGAAATTCTAATAATTTTAGAAAAGTAATATAATCGAACCGGCGGCGCCAAAATTAGTCGGACCACTCGACATTACCATTCCAAATATTCTTCACTAATAAAAATTTTGTGTCAAATTCCCAACCAATAGTGTCTAGAAATATGCCTGTATAAGGATACTAGGATAAATTTAACAATTTATTGGAGTTTTATAGGGTTAAATTATTGAAATACACCAGTTTACGATTACACATTGAAGGGGGAATAATGATCAAACAGATAAAAAAAAGCACTTTTATCGCTATTAGATTAGTTTATGAAAAGTAGCCTCTTTCAACAATGGAACACTGGCTGAAATTGCTGAAATAGCAACGTTTTGCGAGAGTAGTACGAATGCTTTAGAGCTCACTGAAAAGTGGGCTGAAACGGATAGCTATTCCCTATATGAAATACCGCAAACGAGAGTCAGTGACGATAAGCTAAGCGGAGAGGAGAGTAGTTTTGACGGACAAGCGCGGCTAATCGGGTCCGGCGAAAAAGGTGTCCGAGTTTTAGGGGGAGGAAAAAAGATTTTTCCTGCCTACTAACTTTACTACCAAAACCTCCGTGTGGCTTCTATAGTAGTACTATTCACCACGTGAAATAAAAATCCCCCTTCGGAAACCTTCAACCTGCCATCTACACATATTTTTTTCTTTATTTATCTTTAGTTTGGGAAACTACCACAAGGTAGCGACCGCGTGCAGATGGCAGTAAAGAAAAACGTACCAAATTCGAATAATTTAAAAAATTAGTTTAGTTACCAAAATATAATATATTTTTTAAATTTTTGTTTTGCATTCGATTAAGTAAAGTTAAACTTACGAAGCGTATAAATCTAAAAGATTTTCGTTGTACCGAAGTATATTAAAAATGATGACGAGTTCTGTTAAATATTGCTGAATTTTGTAACCATATAAAAAATTAAATAAGCCCTCGATTAAAATTCGCTTCGCACAAATTTTAAAACGAAACTTCCAGAGCAACTTAAAACCTTTCACAAAGCCATACGGTGAACGGTTTTCTAGAATAACAGGCGCAAAGTTGATATGTATCAGCATTATTATTGAAGTTTAATGCTCATTATTTTAATGTATATTTAAGATAGCTGATTTTTTCTTTTTACATTTGGGAGAAAACATGTTTGTCAAATTGTACCATAAATTTGAGAGTGATATCTATTTTCAAAGTATTTAAATAGTTTACCTAAATACTTATCATTTTAGGTACTTTTTCAAGGTGAATTAAAAATTAACTAAACGGTGAAATAAAATTTCCTTCGCACACTTTATAGTTTTAACTTTGCTAAAAACGAAACAAGAAACCGTGTGAAGTACGATTTAGCCATTTACGAGATAAACGGTTTTTTGTGTGAGCGTGTATGGGCATTTCAGCCATATTTAAGTACCATTATCTTAATAACTATTAATTATATAAAAATTTTGTTCGCAGGTTTTTTAGAACAAAACCTCGTTTTTACAAAACCTAAGAGTGCTTAACAATTAGAGCTATAGAACTCTAGATAAACAGGCGCAAACAAGTCGCGTTTTTTAAAATTTCACAATGATTCCCCTTAACGTGCACTGAAGTTAAAAACAACCTCATAAAATTCCTCGCAGACAGCTGGCAAGACCCAAAACGAAGAGAAAAATTATGCAACAAAACATTATACGTGGCGTATAACGAAAAATGCATGGAATTAACCAAATGCAGTATATTCACACAATTACGCACGAATC
Organism: Leiobunum rupestre; assembly: GCF_980474605.1. Lineage (NCBI taxonomy): Eukaryota > Metazoa > Arthropoda > Arachnida > Opiliones > Sclerosomatidae > Leiobunum > Leiobunum rupestre. The sequence goes on along the minus strand of NC_143385.1, from coordinate 48,148,244 downwards.
AAGAAGAAGCCGCCACGCGTTTACTACTGCACGCAAAACATGCCGGAGAATTTTACGATAATATCATTTGCGTTTCCGACGACACTGGTGTTTTATTTTATTTCTGGCTTTCAGTCGTCAAATAAATGCAAAAATATTTTTAACGAGAGGCCAAAAAGCTACAATTCGAATTGTAGTCATTTCGAAATTGGTTAGCGAAATAGGAAGGGAAACGAGCGAAGCATTGATAGGACTGCACGCTTGGACCGGGTGTTAGTGCTATAGCTGGTCAGGGAAATTAAAAGCTCTAAAAATAATTACCAAAACTGAGAAGTATCGACAGGCGGTCGATGATCTCGGTACCAAAGAGACGTTTAACGAAATTCAAATACTAACCTGCCAAATGTACCGCAATAACACGAAGGTGAAAGATGTTAATACACTTCGATACCAAATTTTTCGTGCAAAAAAGGGGAAATGTTGAATCGGGACTACTTCCACCATGCGCTGACATCCTAAGGCAGCACTGAGGGCGAATTACCAAGCTGCAATTTGGAAAAGAAGTCTCGAAGCGTTTCCTGTCATTCCAGACCCAACAGATGGTTACGGATGGAGAAAGGATCGACGGAGAAATACTGGACATACTCTGGATGACTGGTCCACCAGCTCCAGAAATAGTCCTATCTCTAATGTCTTGCAAATGCGCCCCTTCTTGCCGTCCAAACGATTGCACATTAATACCAAATAACCTAAAAGGCACAGCAGCTTTCAAAAATTCAAATTAATAATAATCAGCTAGGCTAATACCCAGTCATAGGGTTAAAGCCCTTAATTCAGGTGGCCGACTTTCGATGCGTAGGAGGGTGGTGGCAAGCCCTTCATACAACGTGAGCCAACAGCTCCCTACACTTACTATTACCGTTAACCTCAACAAGTTTTTTTGGAAGGGGAAACCGAAGATCTCGGGGGAAACCCCTTAAACCAGTGGGAAGAGAACTTGCAAACTCAACGCGGAAGGAGTTGTTCCGAGTTTCCACCCAGTGCCACAAGCTGGGATCGAACCAGGCTCCTCATGCTGTGAGGCGAAAGTGCTAACCACTCCGCTTCCCCACCTATATGGTTAGAGATGACGAAGAATATCATCGCGACCAGAGCGACAGTAATTATTCGGACAGTGAAGACGACTAAAGTTTTGTCATTTTGTATTCTAAATAAATGTGAAATATAAAATAAACTATAACATTACATCTACGTTTTAAGTATTATTTCTAATTTAGCTAATGGTGAGCACAAGTGAGAAAGAGGGAGAGAGAGAGAGAGCTAAATATACATGTAGAGACATTTTTCTAAAGCGACCATTACACGGCGTCCCCTATTACGTAAATTACTGTAACTTTGTTTCTATTTCACCAATGACGCTCGTACTTACATGAATAAATAGATAACATGATCAACTAGATGTCTGTCGTTGCTAAAAAATTACTAAAAATAATTTTACTCATAAACGGTTAAAAAGCAGTTTTAAAAATAACGTAAATTTATAGTTTTTTAATTTACCGCTAGATGGCGGCATTTATGAAAGATCGTCATGAAACACGAAATATAGGGGGCCCCTTAATCTTTCGATTGATGTAACATGAAAATACGTCAAGTAGCGGCCGAGATATGAACTTTTAATGTTATCTATTTCCGCCATTTTGAAAAAGACGCCATCTTGGATAGCTGGACATTAGAACCCCACAGCACCATTTTTCCTATATCTTTGTTCTTATGTCTCAAGAACCCATGATCATGAAAATAAACTTGGAACTTAGCCACCCGAGTTGGTACCCGAATGTTCCATTTTGGGTATTTGGCTCATGGACTATAATGTCTTCGACGTTCTTATTTATTTTTTTGGGTGGACTTTATACTTAAAGGGAGTATAACCTTAGCAGGGAAGGTCAAGCTTCCGTCAATACTCACTCGTGGCACTACAGTCAGATGCTATACGCGAAGTCACTGTGGGTCAGATGCTATATAAGCCTTATTATGTGGCCCCTGAATTTTTGTGACTTAAAACCGTACGAGCTTTGACCAGACGTTGTAAGATCGATAAATGAAGGCAATGGAAAATTGTTTTAATTGAACGGGATACGTTTTCTCATCGAAGTACTTGGCGAATTTCCAAACTTCATTTAATCACAAATAACAAAATCAACCTCATTGAGCACGTACTCGGATGTTTAAGAAAGTACTAATCGCGGCAAGTGCCTGGACGCAGTGAAGGGACATAAAGTGTTGGTTGCACGAAAAATCGATAGTAATAAAATAAAAATGTCATTGTCGAAACAAATTTCCAAGCCTAAAGGCTAGTTCCCACTTGACGAACTTTCGAGACGAATAAAATTTTCGCGCAACGAAAAAAGACGCGTTTTTTCGGTCGCTGGGGCAGCGGTTCTCACTTTAGCGGGAAAATTTAAAAACGCTGAAAACAACTCGTGCGGGTTTTTCGTAATGTTTTAGGCCTAACATAAAACATCAGTTCAAAACGAACCAAATGGATGTCCCTGTTGATAATTTCAGTAAAATTAATTTAATTGTATCTAATGACTTATTGGTGTATGCAATATACAATAATACAATATATATATGAGTTAGGAAAATATTTCAAATTACCTTTACTTCAGTATCTTGATCAAGTTGGTTGAGCTGCTTTTCTAAAGACCAAGGCTTAATAAGTGACGGACGGGAGCGGAATAGATCGAGGGAACGCGTTTTCTGATTGGCTGAAGCTTTTTATCGCCAAGGTGTGGACGTCAAAAAATAGAACATTCGCTAGATACCGCGGAGACGCGATTTTAGTGGCGAATTTGAAAAAAATCGAAAATTTTATTCGCGTGCGTCAATTTTCAGCGCGAAAATTGTTTTTTTTTCGCTAAGTGGGAACTAGGCTTAAGTGTATTAACTTAGTCCGACACTGACCTTTTTCGCTCCCCAAAATCCTGAAATTTTCGACGAATTTCTCCCCTCCGTAGCACGAGCAATTTGGGGGCAAATCAAAGCTGTAGTTTTATTCCTAAAATAGAAGGAACTAAAGTGGAGGGATTCTGTTTACTTGTAGAAGTTTTCAAACCAGATGTTTTTAATCATAATATTAGGCTTATTATCGAAATAAAAAATATTTTTTTTACGCGCGCGTTACGCGGCACGCGCGACCCGACGTTTTAAGAAGAATTTACAAGGAGCCTTCGGTTTCATATCGTTTTTCTACTACGTAGGCTTGTGTATGCCTATTTCAATTACTACCGCGTAGGACTTTTTCCTGGGTGTTCAGGGTGACCACTGAAAAACCCCAAAAAATTTATAGGAATATAGGAAATTCAACAGTCGATTTATAGGAGAATATAGGAGTATTTTCTTTAAAAAAAACAGGAACATATAGGAGTATTATCTTTGATAATATAGTAACATATAGGAAAATTTGCATAAATAAAATTTAAATTTGTGTTAATATAAAAGAAACTCTATTTAAGCAGACTACGATATTTTTAATTCCGTTCAGTGCAGTTCTTTAGAGAAGCAGTTTACATTTTATCAAAGGCATTAAGTACATCTGTATTACAAAAAGCGAACTAGGCACGCGGGAAATTCGTAAAAACCGCACGAAATACAAAATAATATCTAATTATAGGAAAATATAGGAAAAATGGTTAAATTATAGGAAAATAAGAAAAGCATTGAAATATAGGAAAAATTATAAAATAAAGGAAGAATGGTCACCCTGGGTGTTAAATCAACCCGCTTTTAATCCCAGATGTAAAGAAATGTATTACAGACAATTAGCCAATGATACGTCATGGGTCAGGGGCGTAGGAAGGTCTTTATTTCAGGGGGGGGGCAAACCGATAAAACTCCAAGTCTTCCCCCAGTGTTGAAAAAAGCCTATTTTTTTCAAAGACAAGAACTCCCCAGATATAATTTTTTTTGTTATTGTTTCTCTTTTTGGGTGAGAATTTCCACGCGGGATCAAAGTTTTGTAAATTTTAGGTAATTAAAAGAAATAAAATTTTACTTAACTATTCTCAGTTTCTCACTGAAAAAAAAATAATTCATTGAATCCAAATACATGATAATTAAATAAAACGTATTTATTCAAAATCAGAACATAAATGCTAGACCGAATCGCAATATTTGGATTCTAGATAAAACAAATTTGTTTTATTCAGGACTAGAAAAAAGCGGTACGAACTTAACTCAAATCAGATGTGGATAATTATCGAGGGGTCGGACATTTGTACAAAATCCCGTACACTTCGCAAAAAATCTCCGACGAAATTGCGAAATCCCTGACGAAATCGTAAAATCTCTGACCAAATTTCAAAATCTCTGACGAAATCGCAAAATCTTATGAAATCCCGAAATCTTTGACGAAATCGTGAAATCTCTGACGAAATCGCGAAATCCCTGACGAAATCGCAAAATCTCTGACCAAATTTCAAAATCTCTGACGAAATCGCAAAATCTTATGAAATCCCGAAATCTTTGACGAAATCGTGAAATCTCTGACGAAATCGCGAAATCCCTGACGAAATCGCAAAATCTCTGACCAAATTTCAAAATCTCTGACGAAATCGCCAAATCCCGTACGCTTTTTTTGGGAATGTCCGCCCCTCGATAATTATGGTCAAATGCGTTAAAACCGTGGAAAATTCGATAATATTTTCGCTAAATTAAAATTTCCCGGTTGTAGAGTTCAATTTTTCTGACACTTGGTAAGTAATTTTTTCTTCCGCCCGATTACCCTTCATTTATATTCGATCCCTCTCCCGCTAGCCCAAACCTCTTTCCATCCTGTAAAGCAAAATCAAATCCCTTACAGACTCGCTTACAGACACTAACTTAAAACGTTAAATATTTAAAATTAAAAAACAATACATACTCCCTTGTTTGCCTTAGTCTAAACTTCTCTCTCAACGCGAACTCGAGTCCTACGTTATCTCAACAATTATGAATGATGAATTTTCCCGTACTCTAGTCTCTAACCTATTAACACTCCAGTACCTAAGATTTTAACTTTAAATTTACAAAATCTTTCACTTATTGTTTAAATATTTATGTTCACTTTTGTGTAAAATATATTTTATTAAGTTTCATATAACAAAACATGTAGTCGTAGAAAGCTAGAAACCTCAGTCATAACTGTTTTATGTTTAATAAATTTTAAACATCTGATCTAAAGATATCAGATATATTTTTGTTAAGCCTAGTGTAACAAAAATAACGTGTTTTCATAAAAAATTAGAAGGCTCAGTAGTGATAACTTTGTAAGATATAAATTTTCAACATCAGACCTAATTGAGTGATCATTTAGATATCAACATTTTAAAAATTAAGCCTATTAATAAAGGAATCATAGAAAGTTAGAAGCCTCAGTGATAAATTTTTAAACGATCTTAGATTATTCTTTAACATCTTACCTGATTGCGTAAACTTTAATTCCAAATAAAATTAATAGGCCTACAAACACTGTCAAATAATTCAAAACATATTTACTATTTAACTACCTGGGCAAAGCCGTGGCGCGAAACCAACTGAAGAAATCGTAGGTTGCAAGATAAAGGTCGTGCAAAACATACAATTTTGCTATTTCCCAAGGTGCAGAGGAGAGACCATAGACAGTATAAATCCCTAAGGGATATAGACTGTCTATGGAGAGACAGGACTCGCGAGGGCCTGTTTTATTTAACAATATTACGAGAACAGTGCGATGTTGCGGTGGCGCCGGTGTACCGACGCTAAACCCTATTCACGACTCCAATTAATTAAAACTGGCCGATTTAAATGGGTTGGCAACCTGTATTGCTACGCGAAGGTGAGGTTATTTGTGCGATAATTTTACCGCCTCATTGAAGCGGGAAACATTATCGCACAAATAGCAAAACTTATACATAAAACCGTTTTTTTACATGATAGTGTTGATATTAGTAGTAAAACCGGGTACCCGACACATATGAAAAAGTATATCACGAAACTAATCTAATACTACTTTAGAAAAAAGACTTAAAACTCCCACATTATCTAAGTTGTGTTTTGAAATAATTTCACGAAAAGTAAGTAGACTTAGTAGGCTACTAAAATACTAAATGATATTATGTATATTTTGGGATTTTGACCAAGGTACGACGTCTCCGCCCGATGGACTATGGTATGAATAAAAGCAATTTCCAGGGGGGGGGGCATTTGCATGGGTTGTCCCCCAGGCAAACTTCCAGGGGGGGGCATGCCCCCCCCCGGTTCCTACGCCGCTGTCATGGGTGCCGAGAAGAATTTTAGAAGTCTGGAAATTGAAATTCGCCGAAAAACTAGATTTCCATCATTTCGACTTCTTTTTAAAATAATTCAAAGACCACTTAACCGATTTTGATGAAATTTTCTGTACTTGCTATAAACTGTTTGCTCTTTCTAATGAATCATTAATTAGCCATAGCTAAAATTTCGTGCAACCACCACTTTAAGTTTATTTTTCCGGGTCGCTAAATGTTTCTTTAAATTTGGTTTAAGCAAAAAATTGGTTCCTAGAAAAGGTCAACAAAAACCTCATTTTACCAACCTGACCTTGAAATGGCCATTCCAGAACATGTAATACAGATAAACGCATAAATCCGCTGGTCAATGTTTCGATGTAAATTTCTATTTTTCAACTTAACGAGTCAGTTTCCAAACTTGGGTTGTCAGTGATTTCACCAAATACATTAAGCCTTTACAGTTTTAGATTGAGCCATAATTTTGAACTAAAAACATAATCCCTGTAACCTGAACCCTAAATTTATTCTACTGCTAAATTCACATCTTTTCAGTGTTTTAGCCTGCCGCCGAAAGAGAGCGTAGTGGTAGATTTCGATCGTGAATTAACTTACCAAGGCTTAAGACTATCGGATGCGAAAAATATATCACGCGACTCGTGCCACGACGGAAACCCCGCGCACAAGGAACGGTTGGTCATTCGTAGTTTTAATATATTAATAACCAGCTTACGAATTTTAATGCCTTTAAATTAGTGAACATTTAGGAATTCAAACTCGAGTCAACAATGAAGAAGCTCAATTATTTTTTCGTAAGTATAAAGCGCTTTTTATAATATTGGTTTGGGAAATTTGTCGAGTACTTTACAGAGCAGCATGGAAATGGTTGTTATATCGAAAGTGGGACGGCGGAATGGTTAACACTTTCGCCTCGCAGCGAGAGGACTCGGGTTCGATCTCAGCTTTCGTAAAAACTCGAAACAATATCTTCCGCGGTGAGTTTGCAAGTTATCCCCCAACTGTTTAGAGGGGTTTCCCTCTAGTTCTTCGGTTTCCCCTTTCCATAAAAACTTTCGGAGGGTAACGGCAACCCCCGGCACCACCTTAGGCCTATGTCCTCTAGCGACTTTTATTGCCTTTTTAATTCGGGTTACAATTCGTAGGAGGGTGGTGGCAAGCCCTTCATGCCACGAGAGGCAACAGCTCCGTACACTCACTATTAACGTTAACCTCTACAAGTTTTTATAGAGAGCGGAATCCGAAGAACTCGAGGAAAAACCTCTTTAACCAGTGGGAAGAGCAAACTTGCAACCTAAACGCGGAAGCAGTTCTTCCTTGTGCCACAAGCTGGGATCTTACAGCGAGGCGAAAGTGCTAACCACTCCAATTAGCGTTATGGATTCCTGCTTAAAGGTATAAATTTGTTGATGCTTATATTATAAATAATAAATAAATATTTGCATTGTATAATGTTCCGGTTTGATAATAGGGACATGCACTAATTGATTTGATATAAATTGGTTCAAAGATACACCGCTAATTGATAATAGTATAGTATTTATCTAGGGACATGCACTAATTGATTTGATATTTGTCCAAAGATGCACACCGCTAAATTTAACCTAACAATGTAAAATGTTCTAATAATTACATTCCGTAAGGATATTTACTTATTCATAAACCACATTTTCCCATGAAATAGTTGTAGAAAGCCAGTATACGATTTATTTAGCCCTGCAGCATTTAATCTTGTTGAAAAATCAGCGAGAGCCTGCGAAAGTATATATTTTTCATGCGTGTAACACTAAAAGAACAAGGAGATTATATTTTATATAACTCTGGTAATATTTAAAAAAAAATTAGGCTCGTGTACACGTCAGACTTATTTCCGGGTGGAAATTACGTAAACCATCCTAAACATATTGTAAAACAAAATGAAAAAAAAACTCGTTTGGCAGAGTTAGGATAGGAAACTCCATCTATCGGTCAATTTCCGAATCGATTTCGTTTAGTTGGAAAGGATCGCGTTCACGGTCAACGGCGGAGGAGTGCCGTAACGTTGACGCATTATGGAATCACTTTTCTATGCAACTTCCACTCCCTCGTTCAGCTCCGGTCAAGATGGCCTTAGATGGCCAGTTATTGTTTGTCCATTAGCGTCCGTTCGAGCTCTTCCCTCTGCATTGTCCCATAAACTATATGTTTCGTGATGGGAAGAAACGCTAAAAGCATCGCGCCCATTTCTTGAGGCTCATCTTTCGGCAAATATTTACTGATCGTGATGATATAATGTGCAGCGGGGCTTGCGAAACTATTCTGACTTCCTTCAATTTTTTTGGACGCGACTAAAAGAAATTCAGTGTTTGAGAAGTAATAATATTGTGTACTTTGAAATTTTTTTCTTTAAGGTTTTAAAGCCTATGAGAGTGACTTGGTCCGATCATGGACCAAAAACGCTATAGAGGGTGTCAATACTTAGGTTCTATAGACTCGGTAGGACTCCCGTAGGAGTGTTTTTTAACATAAGCTACTTCTATTGAGACGTTTTACTTAACCTATTGTGTTTAAAGCAAGTGTCGGCTCGATGTCAAGTAACTCTTTTTTCAACAGATGTCGCTATCGTCGACATCAAAACAAGATGCTTAAGCCACATTTTGACGGAAAATGCGATAGTTATAGCTACCACTCGCGTTGATTGGATCATTTGTAAATTGGTCAATAACATACATTACAGCAATTCTAAACAATATTTTTACATGGGATATATAATTTAGGTGAAAGTCTTCTAAATAGTGTATACGTTGTTTAAATATAATACTCTACAATGGCTCTCTTTCGACTTTATAATTTTACTATTTTGTATTGGACATTAATATATGGCACCACGGTCTCCACTAATGTAGCTTTTTTCCAAAGAATCGGATAGATTCATTGCCATCTCTAATATCAGGGGCCTTTCTATAATACAGGTGGCAACGATAGAGCCGACAGTTGCTTTGGCTGCAAAAAGTAGTCAGTCATTTCATAGATTTCTTTGTTCGTACTTATATATTTTAGTGTTTAAACGGGGTTCGTACCGAACCTGGATATCCTGGAAAACCTGAATAAGTCAGGGATCTGTAAAATGAAGGAAAAATGTCAGGTATAAGTCAGGGATTTTAGTTAGTCAACCAAACCACACATTGACAAAGAATTTTTTACCTAAAATAATTAAAAAAATGTCCAAAGATATAACCAAAAACGTCAGGAATTCTAGATCAGACATTTTCGTACAAACCCTGATAAATCTCAGTGCCAAATAAGATATAATATGGTAGAAAAATTGAGATAAATATACTACATGTATTTATTCTTAGATAAATATCGGTTTATTTTAGCTCTACGGAAATTAATATAAAATTAAAAAATTACTATTCAAGATTTGTGCAACATAATAATTTCAATTTTTGTGTATTTGCATTTAACTAGAAAATTAAAATAAATCTCTTACGAGATAATTACCCTTCTAACCCATTAAAATGAAACGAGTCTAGATGGCGTAACGGCAGACCAATTTAAAAGTCTTGAGAAATTATTTTCATAAATAATCTTATCAAAATATAAGCAATCGATGCAAAAATTATATTAAAATGCAAGTATCATTATTTATCAAGTCAAATTTACGAATAACTAATAGCGTCTGCTTTAGCCGCTACCTATTTAAGTATCAATGGCGGACCAAAGGGGGCGCAGTGATAGTTTTCGGTCGCGAAATTTTTCGAAAAACATTATATGCGTACATCGTATCGCGATTGCAATTTCACCACACGTAAAAATTATCGTCTTAACGTAGTAATTCCCCCTGATTATAAATAACTACATTCTTAGCATAAGTGACATAATACACATAAGTAGGACACTTCCTATTCATCCAATGCAAATTTTTAAATGATAGTCTGTTTCGCCAATGACAACGTAAACTATTTACGTACCGACGGACTGACAGATCTCCACGAACTGCTCCCGGAAAATCGGCAACGGTCCGCCGGCAGCCTTTTCGACGGACCAGCTAAGGCCTATTGGAAATTGAAATGCTTTCAAAAGTGAAATAACGCTTACTTTTAGACAAATATGATGAATTATTGAATCGGAAGATAAAAATAACTATTATAAACACTGGCTCCATTTCAAAAGTGAGTTGTTTTTAAATTTCCAACCTAAACGCGTGTACGCTAGTATTTCTCGCCATCAAACTAACCAACTATTTTGCCAACGGAAAGAGTAGGAAGGGACCAGTTTCCTGTTTGGGAACTTCCTATTTCGCAATCACATAACTAAATTCGTTGTGCCATACTTATGTTTATTATGTAACTTATGTTCTTAGTAATAATTAGAAATAAAATAAAAGAAAAATCTAGGAAAAAACATTTGAACACCCCAACCCCTCGTATAACGCAGTTCCAAGAATAGATATATTCCCCAAGAATAAATATATAATTTGAACCGTACAATGCCGCCATTTTGCTGGTGTAGATTTCTTAGTAAAACGGGAGGGTTAACAGTTTCAATCGTCTGCCAATTTGAATTATTTTCAAATGATTAATAATTTAGTTTCACGTTAAAATTGGTTAACTGCCTGGTTAAAAAAATTTCGAGTAGTTCAATTAGAAAGGGTGACCGAAAATTATTATTTTATTCGATTCCAAAGGTAATTGTAAAAGGCCTAATTTGATAAACTTTGCCAACTTCGTTTTTCTTAGATATTTCGGGGCCGTCATTTGTTATTTCATTTAAAGCAACTACATGTATCGGCTCTACCAGAGAGAATTTAGATAAGGAGCGGCAAGTTGGGGGTTGAATTGTCGCTCTTAAACCCACGTGATCGAAATAACAGGCCAGGTCGGTTTCCGGTATGATGCTTTTGTAACCTCCCTAAAGAGGCGGAGTTAAACGATAGACGTTAGAAGCGCCAAATTTGAAATTCGGCTCTCTGGCCTAAGCAAACTTGAACAGCCATGTGTTTCATCTTAAAAGGTAATTATTTTGTTTCTTATTTTAAAATATTTCGTAATGCTCTTTTTATGATATATTTATTTAGGTGCTGTATACCATTGTCTACAGTATACTTTCAAGAAACTAAATGAACCAAAATTATTTATGGATGCATTTGTAAATACGAGAGGAAAATGTTTAGTCCGGGACATTATGGACATATTAGAGCAATATCAGTATGAAACTAAAGAGGCCCTCAAAGCTAATTAAGCGTTACGAAAGAGTATCATGGAAAAGTCCCAAGAGTCTACGAAACTCATCTCTCCAAAGAAAATGCCTGTAGTGGAAAATATTGGAGATAACAAAATCGCAGAAGGAAAAGCTAGAATCTCCTCTGAAGAAAAACAAATTCAGTAAAGGATCTCCAACTAAGGAAGAAATTCCCACCATTCACATTCCAGAAATTAAAACAAATAACAGCTCAAGCTCATCTCAAAGCACAATTTAAATGTATAATTTTTTAAATGGAGACCCAGATTTGGAACTTTTTCAACAATTTTTACCTTCATGAAATTTCCCACTACAATATGTATTCTTAATAAATGTTAGTAGAAATTATGTTTAATTCAGAGAAAACGGCATGGTATTAGAAGATAAAACTTATTTTAATAAATGTTCCTATTCTTATTTTTAAAATTAGAAACAACGAATTTTAAAAATAAGTATATCTGTGCAAGTCGCTAAAATCAAAATGTTCCTATTCATAATGATTGAGTGAAGAATCAGAATAGTGTTACAACGGAAAGATAAGTGATATTTCTAGTGATATAAAAATTTTACAATTTGTGTTATGTAAAGATTAATTTAGGCTAATTTTGTTTACATAATCAAATTTGTATTGTAAAACGACCTTAAAAAGAACGCATTATTTTGTTTCACAAATAATCACTATTATATTTTTTTATTTTTCAAAACTGAGATGTTTCAAGTTGAATTGAAATAAAATTATGTAACCATTTTTTTCGGATATTCTGGTATTGCCATTAACCGCTTCTATGACTAGTCCTGATAAGACTAAGTTTATCCATGTTGGCTTCAAACGACGCAACGAAAGGATTACTGCCTCCCAAAGTATTGCTCAAGAGGATCTTGATATAAGGGCTGCATTAACACTTATTTTGCACCTTTTCTAAAAAGGAATTTAACAGCTGTAATTGAGAAAAAAATAATCTTACTATCACTAAATTAATAAATGTTTATTATAGCTGTACCAGTCATTCCTAGACCCTCAACTGTTGCTGCGCTCAAAAGCATTTGTTCCTTTCGCTGTTGGCAAAATCTCCAGGCCGATTGGTAACATCTTTCTCCCAATCTTCTAAATATTTCATGAAGTCTTTTTCTAGCCACTAACATTAAAGAATGACATTTATTTTCTTGAAGCATCCAAAAAATGGTTTAATTTACCTTCAAGTTCAAACGTTCATCGTTTTCACTTTCATAGAGAAATATCGGATCAAGTAAAGTCTTCTGACCTTCTGCTCGCGTGATATTAGAACTTGAATATGGCGCGTGGTAAAATTTTAAATCAAATTAAAACTAACGAACGACTGAAGAAGAGCCTCGGCTCGAAACGTCTTGTATAAAATAAGTTTTATCTTCTAATACCATGCCGTTTTCTCTGAATTAAACATAATTTCTACTAAAGTCTTCTCGACCACATGCCTGAACCCACCGTTTTTCGGTTTCCTTTTTTGCTGGAAAATTTATTAGTCGAGTTTTGTCTGGAACTACAAGATTCATATTTGCAGACAATTCGCCGAGGTTTTTTTAAAGCATTGGATAGTTTAATAAATTTGACTCGCCTATAAGATACAACCATTTAATAATGTTATTAAAATTGGAAAAAGTTGATATATTTAAACGCATTGAATATTTACCTTTAGAAAATAAACCTTCCAATTCGTAAGCAAATTTGAATGTATTTCAGAGAAAATGTAAATTCGCTCGCTCGATAGAATGCAGATGAAAATAATCAAACGTTCTCTCTACAGCTGCCAGATGGCGCTGCAGTTATTCGCGTAAAATCAAAAGAAAAGCAACTAATAAGAATCTAGGAGAAAACGGAGTTGACACGTGACAGGAAGTTAACCTGGCCAGATAATCTCGACGCGACCGTGTGTTTGGGCGACAGTCTTTTTGTATTGTTTAAGGTAGGAGCTACATCTCCCTATCTAAATTCTCTCTGGCTCTACATTGCGACCTGTATTATGATAAGGCCATTGTTATTCGAAAAACGACTTACTGGAGATAGTGGTGCCATCTATTAATGGAAAAGAAAGATATAATTGAAAATAGCGAAACAATAATGTCGTCAGAGAACCATTGTAGATTATTATACTTAGAAAGGTTATTAGTGGATTTTAACCTAAATTATATATCTCATATAAAATATATTGTAAAAAATTACTATAATTTAAGTTATCGTCAAATTTACAAACGAGCCAATCAACGCGAGGGATACTTTTATGTCCCGCCTTTTGGGTTAAAATGTAGCGTAAGTATCTTGTTTTGATTTCGACGCTAGCGACATCTGTTGAAAAAAGAGCTACTTCACGTCCAGGTTTAAAATCTTATTTGGTTTAATTTTAAATCATAAATCTAATTTTCAAATTACTAACAAAATGGCTACCTTTTTAGTATCTGGTTTTTGGTCTCTCCTCCCGATTTCCCTGGAGAGTATGCCCCCCCCCCCCCCCCATAGGTGCAAACTATATATACTTCTGATTGAACGTAATGCATTTTTGATAGCGAATGAGAAATGAGTTTGTCGAAGTAAGATAAAGGGAACGCTCCGAGTCGACTGCAAGCTGCCTAATCTCTTAATTCGATTAATTTTTTACCTCGTTGAGCATGGGCCGTTGGAAACCATACGATAAAATATATTTCACTTCTAAGTATTCAATTTCGTGACACTAGGCTATCGACAAGGCGTTGTATTTCGACTGCCCCGTGCTAAAACCAAGTAAACACATTTTTTATTTTGATCAACATTATTTGAAAGAGGTTTTCTCCCCGAAAATCTTCAGTTTCAAATACTTTATTTTTATTAATATTTTTTAAAGAGGTTTTCCCACGATATTTTCCGTTTCTCCTTACCATAATAACTGGCATGAAGGGCTTTCAACACTCTCTTGCGCAGCTTAGCCCGGTGTACTGAATTAATTAATCGCTAGATGACTTGGGCCTAAGGTATAATTAGGTAGCTGATTATTTTTATTATTATTATGAATCTACACTGTACAGAATTAGTTTAAAAAAAACCTCCAATACTAGCTGAAATGGTTAATGTGAATTGTGATAAATTTTACTACATTGAAGATGGTAACCCTACTTTTGAAAATCAAAATTTTTATATTTCATTTAAATGGATAAAATAAACAACAGCTGAAATGCTTTCTAAAAATCCACTTCAAGTTAGCTAACAAATAGTTTAATTGTGAGAAATTACCATAATATTACATGAATTATTTTACTGGTTGAAATTTTTCCAGTAATTGTACCATTAGCGCACTGTACTGTAATTACCTACTTACACAAAATTAACAAATTTGGCGTTTACTAGGTTTTTCCAGCCGTTGTATTTGAAAAGTTAATTCTGTAAAATCAGTTTGATATCGTGGACTTGTAATATTCGCCTAAAAAAGATAGTAAGTTTAAGCGCAACGCCTATTAACGTCGAGGTATATACGTTTCCGCTATGCTTCTCTACGCGTTCGCGGCAACTTAAAGACGCGCGAGGCTTAAATTGTTCTTGTATCGGGACTCTATAAATATAGGATGAAATCGGGCGTATTTTTTGCTGGTGGCATTTTCCGTGCGTCATCTAGTCAAAATGTAGCGAATCAAACGGGGCTGTCTAATGGAATTGAAACTCAGATGCAACGGGGGAAATAATCAAGAACTACTCTTTGGAGATAGACGGACCATCCACTCCCTCCTCTACCCTTGATTGGAAATCTCAGTCGTTGTTTTTCTACGAACGTTCGTTTTTAGCCTGATCGCTTAAAACAATATTCGACGAAAGCTATGAATTGGTGTGGGTAGTCGCCGTTAGCTTAGACTTTGATTATAGGCAGTGGCGTAAATACGCCAATGCAGCCAATACGGTGCATTGGGGCCCACCCCAGTAAAACAGCCCATAAACTTTTACTTAGTCGACTGTCCGATCGACTGTCTCACGAAACAACGCCGTAGACATGTATATTTTTATAGTGAGTATTACCGTGATGTCATTATCTCGATATTGGAAGCCAGTGGCGTAAATTGGCCAACGCACCCAATCGCGTACATTCGAACACGCAAAAATTGACATGTCACAGGGGCCCATTTTATTATTTTGCATTGGTGCCCAATTTTCCCAGCTACGCCACTGATTAGAGGCAAAACTAGAGGCAATCTTTGAGAGTATCTTTGAGTTCTGCCCGACGAGAGAGTAGGAAAGTCGGTACCAATTACTTGGGGCCCATGCAGCCTGGTGGCCCGGGCTGAAAGTCCTTCTATCAAATTTTTTCCTGAAAGTAAATAGTTATTTCAAGTTGTAACGAATTTATAGGGGCCCTGAATTGTTTACTGGAGGCCGGGCTAGGAATCCTGATCTGCGGTCTTTAGTATGCAATATAATATATCTACGGTCGTTTCTCCTACAACATAATACAAGCAAATAAAAGTATTTTATTACCGTATTACATATTGGGGTCAATTTGATTGACTTTTATGTTAAGTTAAAGGTGTTTAATATATTATTTATAAAAACATTAATTTAAATTTTCAAATACGTTTAGACTGTTGACTGTAAATTTTTAAAAGTTATTTTTTGTCCGTTCAGTCAGTTCTAATCATAGACCATATTTTCACTAAGATCATATCAACAATACTTAAGACAATATCTGATTTGCCGGTATTTAGAAGTTGTTCAAATGTTCGAAAAATATTTACTTTTCGCCTTTCGTTTTTTAATGCATCACTTTGTATTTAATATTGAAAATGATCGCAAACGAATACTAAAAGAAATAGTTTTTGCGAATATTAGAAAAGCATAACTAAACTGGCCCTTATCTAGCCTAACCTTACCAAATCTAACCTCAGAACAATAACCTAACCCAACCTAACCTCAGAACAATAACCTAACCCAACCTAACCTCAGAAAAATAACCTAACCTAACCTTAAATAATCTAACCTAGCCTAACCAAAACTAACCTAACCAAATATAACCCCAGAACAATAACCTAACCCAACCTAACCTCAGAACAATAACATAACCTAACCTCAGAACAATAACATAACCTAACCTAAAATAATCTAACCTAGCCTAACCTAAACTAACCTAATCTAACCAAATCTAACCCCAGATTAATAACCTAACCTAACCTCAGAACAATAACCTAACCTAAACTAACCTAACCTAACCTAACCTAACCAAATCTAACCTCAGAACAATAACCTAACCTAACCTAACCTTAGAACAATAACCTAACCTAACCTAAAATAATCTAACCTAACCTAACCTAACCTTTCTTCACCTTACCTAATCTCAACTCACCTAACCTCACTTCACTTCACCTAACTTCATCTAACCTCACCTCACTTCTCCTCACTTCTCCTCACTTCACTTCTCCTCAATTCACCTGACATTATTTTCACCTCATCTCACCTAAGCTAACCTGATATTACTTTCACCTAGCCTCCCTTCACTTCACCTCACCTAATCTTGACTCAACTGACATTACTTTTACCTCACCTAACCTCCCCTCCCAGGCTCCCCTGACATTACTTTCACCTCACCTGATATCACTTCAACTCACCTAACCTCAGCTTATATCCCTAACCAATTGTTAAGTACATTAATGTAAATTGAACCTTAAACTGAAAAAACCATTAGTTTTTATATTCTCGCAAATGAATTTCGTACATTCGCAACAGCATTCGGACAAGCAGGCGAGCTCTCGTGCGCCATGGCCAATCTGTTTCCGCTGTAATGGCAGGCGAGACTTACTCTTCTTCTGATTGGCATTTGATTGAATTTTGCATTTTCTATTTTGAAGGGTTCCGGAGCCCTCTCAAATTGCTTTTTCCCAAATTTATTTGCATTTTGAACGAGCCCGTCTGTTCCCGGGACGGGGCACTTTATTGGAATCAAGATGTCCATATCGGGAGTACGTAAAATTAATTTACGACGGAGTCGAATAACTTATTATATCGGGAGGTTTTGAGTGATTAACTCGCGAAGTACAGTGACAGATAAACTTACTTTGTTATCTTAGGTTTAACGGCGACATAGTTCTCAGTCTATTTTCGTTTAGGATTTACAGGGGCTAAAATAAGGATTTTTTAGAACTGCCCAAATACAAACTCAGGGCTGCCAGAAAATCTATGGAGTGTAACACCCAATTTGACGCAAATCTATCCCAATAGACGCTAGCATAAACTCTATTTATGTCTTGTTCAACTTGTTAAAAAGTTCCACATGCGTCGTTATATTTTAGTGTAAACGGGCTCGAGCGATTTCGCGCGAGCTCATTAAAATAATAACAACGCGCGAGTCTCTTACGCTAAAATATTAACGAGCGCGTGGAACATTTGAACAAGTTGAACAAGACATCAGCAATTTATGTAGCATCTATTATCAGCCCAACAAAAAACCGCGAATTTTAAACTAACCCAAAATTTCGCCCAAACAAATTTAGTAATAAGTAGCCCAATTTTTCGCCTAAAAACGGGAAATACTTATGAAACAGCCAAAAAGTAAGTCCAAAAATACAACTTTTGGCAATGTTTATGCAATTTTTAATAAGGACGTCTTTTAAAAAACAATTTATGAGAAAAATTCACACTTCGCCCAACTGGAAGCCCTGTACAAACTGAACCATAGAGATAGAAAATCAGTAGAGGCCCAATGAAATCTGAGGGTTTGTTCCGCGGTGCTATCTCCCTTCGCGAGCTATGCGTTATAGGGAAGAAAACATGTGGGAACACAAACGGCCATCTAAGAAACTAAACTCCCTTTGTGGCAACCAGCTGGGCTCTATGACATCATTGCAGAATGTAAACAACGTCGATATTTGGAGAGAAAAAGGTAAATTTACCTTTAATTTTTAAGATTAAATACAACTATCAATCGTAATAATATTTTTCTGATAGACTGGCATTGCATACAAAATTGTTCTTGGTAAAGGATTATTGTGGTAAGTTTTTTTAGACCTGCTTCTTTCTTTTGACTATCGTTGATGTATCTGCTGATTTTTCTTAATCTTATATTTGCAAGTATCCTATGGGGACTTTCCAATGGCCGTTGATAGCCACAGCCATAAATACAAGGGCTGATGTTGCAATTTCTTAAGTGGCTTGAGTTTACGAATCCGGAAAATTAATTTAATTTCTTATGTTTCTTGAATCTTGATTGACGTTTCAACAAAAGTTTATGATCTGATTTGTCACTCTTATTTTTAATGTAGTTAAAACTTGGAACGATTTTGTTGATCCATTCTTGTAGAGGGTTGGGATGTGGTAAACAAGGTGTTTTCTCAAGAAATCGTATGCTTTCAGAGAATTAAAATGAACTGTCATGGCAAAGCTTCGTCGTAACTGAGGGTATCGCTGTTTTTTTATTCTTAAACAGTTCTTTTGAAGTTGGACCAAATCTTTTATCTAAACTCAATAAAAGCTTTTCTCATTTCAGTAGATTCAAAATCCATCCATACTGACTACAAATTTTAAATAACATTAATCATGGAATATTAATTATTAGGGTATCTGAGGATGACACTTTTAACTCGAGAGTGTCAAGACCATAGAACGTTTCCTATTGGATATCCAAAGACGTTTTTGGGAGTTTTAATGTTTCCGTGCAATAGTAGGTGCTAGATGTATAGTATTAATCTCGAATGTCTCCGAGCTGACCAAATCAATATGTTAACTGTAAGTCCTCTATAAAGTTATTTTGGTATATACCGATATCACCAAAAGTACTTCTGATATCACTAATATTTAATTACTATTACCATAAGTGATTAATATTTTACATAAGTGTAACACTTCCTATTCTTCACATGCAAAAGTTTTACTGAAAGCTATTCGCAAGACCGACTGCATTACGGGCTTCGTTTCCGTTTTGCGTCCGCTTGCTAACGCGTCACACGTAGCCATTGATAAAATCAACCGTTGATAAAATTAGTGAAAATGGCGTTAATTTCAAGTGAATATTGATAGTCAATTTTATACATGGAAAATGGTAAATATTATAATTAAATATTAAAGTTGAAGAAGGTTGAATAAAATACGAAATATTAACCAAATAATAACGTTGTTTTTCTACTTGGGTATTAACGTTTTACCACTGATTTCAGATTTAAATTTTTCATGTAATAATGCTCCTTGATAATGGTTTATTTACGCTAAGAACTGTTGCTAAATATCAAATATTACTATTCGCGTTTGAAGGTTTTGCCAATTGAATGATTGTAAGTTTGAAAATTAAATAACGTAATAATTAATAAATAAATAATAATTAAATAAGTTAATTGTAATGAGGATTAAAAATTGCAAAAACCACTTCTTGTACAATAAAAAGTTTATTTAAATCTTTAAAAAATTTTAAATCTTTAAAATTCGGACGACTAGTTTCGCCACCATTCGGGGGCTTCGTCAGGTCAGACAAGAAGTGGTTTTTGCAATTTTTAATCCTCATTGTTTATGTACAAGTGCCGTAAGTTACTTCTAAGTTAGTTGTAAACTAATTACTTAGCGAGTGTGAGTTAATCGAAATAATATATACTCGTACCTAAAAAGGTAAGCGCCTCTAACGAGGAAAATAGGAAACTTATCGCACGCTCACTATCACGACTAGGCCTAATGAATTAGCCTGACGTCCATCCAAAATGTTTGGTCATTGTAAAAATAGCTTTCAGAGAAAACGTAATTATAAACTTATGATGCTAATTTTTGTGTCGGCTCGACGTGAAGTAACTCTTTTTTCAACAGACGTCGCTATCGTCGAAATCAAAACAAGATGCTTACGCTAAATTTTGACCCAAAAGGCGGGACATAAAAGTACCCCTCGCGTTGATTGGCTCGTTTGTAAAATACACGATAAGTTAAGTTATAGTTATTTCTAACAATATATTTTATATGGGATATATAATTTAGGTTGAAAACCAACTAAGTAGAGTATAAGTTGTCTAATTATAATACTCTACAATGGCTCTGTGACAACGTTATTGTTTCGCTATATTTAGTTTTATTTTGCAGTGCCATTTATAGATGGCACCACACTCTCCAGTAAAGTCGTTTTTTCGAAGGAACGGATAGATTCATTGCCATCTCTAATAACAATTGTTTTATCATAATACGTGTGGCAATGATAGAGCCGACTGTGGCTTTAAAATAGTGATATTAAAAAGTCAGAATTTGAAAGGCGACCATTTTTTAAAACCAATGCCATCTGTTGAACCTTTTTGAAACAGTTTTTCTCAATTATATAATAATTTGAGCTCTTTAGGCAGTTTTCAGTATTAATGCATTCACAACTAATCTCATTGCACGTCTAAGTTATTTGCCAATTCCCAGATGACCTCCAATTGGAATCCCAGTCAGTTACGAATAGCTTTGACCCGATATGCTTGAACTTAATGAAACAGTTAGAAGCACTTCAGCTCGCTATTTATCGATAAGCCTTCGGCGTGGATACATACGGTCCGGACCCGATGGTCAAACACAACATGCCACTCGCATTATTGCTTATGGCCAGCGCGGTTATTTAGGATCGGCTGCATGCATTGACCATCGATGGGCGCGTGTCTGGGCGCACGAGTAATGTAGTCAGAAGCTCGAAGCGCCGCCACTTTGGCAAAGTAAACACTGTTGCGGCCGCCATATATCGAAGCGGCGCTCGCAGGTTCGATTGACGTTTATCCAATATTGAGTTGGCTTTGAGGCGAGCCGTCACGTCCCCCGGAATGACCAATTAAGGTGCGAAGGTAATGTATCGGTTTCCTTATTACTCCGCTAGATGTCAGGACCTGACTACCAAATGCCGCTTCCGATGCCTACCCGCTTTCTTACTTCATTGATAAAACGAACCACCGCCCGGGTAGGTTTATGCGGGTGGCTGTCGGGTCTGTTCGTCTTTTTCAAACATAAATGGTTCTAAGGTACTGTTGGGGGCCCTTGACTAACACTGTTTGGGGCCTACCCAAATAACCCAAATTAACCAAAGTTTGGGTTAGCCAATTTGTCGAAAAACAGTTTTTTCACCCTTTTATTAAAGCAAGTGTCGGCTCGACGTGAAGTAGCTAGCCTATTTTCCAACAGATGTCGCTAGCGTCGAAATCAAAACAAGATGCTTACGCTACATTTTGACATAAAAGTACCCCTCGCGTTGATTTGCTCGTTTGTAAATTTGACGATAACTTAAATTATAGTAATTTTTAAAAATATATTTAATATCGGATATATAATTTAGATTAAAGTTAAGTAAAGTTTAATTGTCTAATTAGAATACTCTACAATGGTTCTCTGGCGACGTTATCGTTTCGCTATTTTGAATTTTAGCTTCCTATTTCTATTAATAGATGGCACCACGATCTCCAGTGAAGTCGTTTTTTCGAAGAATCGTATAGACTATGAAACGCGCGTTCCTAATCGACCGCCTTTACCTTACAGTTTACGGGGAGGGTGATGAAAAAAACCGGTTTTAGGGGGATGAAATTTCTGCGGCAGAGGGCTGGCTCGTTGGTAGCCTGTACGATAATGGCGGCGCCCAGTAAACCTTTCTAAAAAGGGTGTATAGATTCATTGTCATCTTTAATAACAAGGGCCTTATCATAATACAGGTGGCAATTGCTTTAATTTTTAATTTGAACTGTTTTTATTTATATTTTAACGGGGCCCTGGGTTGCAGTTTTTAAAGACTCTGCGTAAACCCACCCCTGAGTCCAGGGGTCACTGACCTTCAAAATAAATGCTAGGACCATGGAAATAAATCATTTATAGGCAGGGCCTTTTTATCCAATGAGCACAATGGGCACTGTACCCAGGGCGTATGATAACTTTTATAGAAATTTGACAAATATATTTTAATAAGTAATATCTCATTTTTATATTCTTAATTAAATAATTTCTTAATTTTCATCTCCGATTTCACACCTGGGATCTCAAGGTCCCCCCCCGTCAAAAATATCAGTATTTGCGAGTCTAGGTGGCGCAGCGGCACCACGCTCTTCCGACGTAAGACAATCCCATTAGACCGAATCCTAAATCCGCTCAAGTGCGGCTTTTTCGGTCGAATGGGATTGGGTTCGGTCGAATGGGATTCGGCGCAATGGAACAGATTCGTGTTGCCTAGGTAAACTTTTGTGTTAACACAAACTAAAAATTTTCTTCGCGTTCATAATTTTTAGTCTGTGTAAAAAATTTAAACCACGAGAATTTTCCTTTTATAACTTTATAAGTTGTTAAAATTGAATACGAAAACCTTCAAAATGTCGAGTATAGATCCTTTTATTATTGTTAACCAAAAGTTACATTATTACCATAATTAGCAAAAGTGTGTCATTCGGACCTATTTCTTAATGAATGTTACGAGCGAAATACAAGTTGGGAGGGGAGAAGGGAAAGTATGCCTTGGGGAGGGAAGGAAGTTAAAACCAATAAATAACGCCTCGTAGTGAGGAACGGAGGAACTAAGTAGCACTGGTCAAAGTTAGTGTATTTTTTGATTTTTCGTCGTTCTGTGGAGACGTTATCGCCATCTACCTACGATATAATACCATAGACAAAAAAAGGTTCAGAAAGGCGACAATAAATAGTCTTTTATGTGGTAGATCTCGAGTCGAGCATTCATTAAACTTTTAGCATACGAAAGTACAGGGATTGTCACACTAAGCCTCGGTTGGCCAGACGACGTTTCGCGTAGTATTTTCTAAGAAATTCGATACATTTAACCTCACTAGATGGCGAACTAGTTACCCGTGGTGCACTCGAATATTTTTCCCGCGGTCGGACGGGATGAAATAAACGAAGGTAAATTTTCTACCCTCCCCCTGGTGTACAAAGAAAACGTATCCCCCGAAAAAAGCGCTCGCTAATAATTTCGGTTCATGTATTTCTGCTTTTATGAATACGTTATATCAAGAATGTATTTATTTATACTGAGGGAGAATGAATGGCTACGTTCAATAACGCTCAGCGCTGAGTCCGCTGAGTAACCGATGTCAGCGGTGTTTTACTGAACGACAATTTTAGATTCTCGTATTGACGTCACGATAGTAATCGGTGAGTCAGCGAAGTCACCGAAAGATCTGGTCGGTTTTTTTGATAGCGTAACGTAATACGCGTAGCTGGAGCATGGACTAATTAATGTATACACAGGGACGGTCCGCATAGGAAATTTAGCGGCTAGCGATTGCTAAATGTGTATACATTAATTAGTCCATGGCTGGAGCGTAAAGGAGAAATGGCGGCGAACGAAATGGTCGAAGTGCTACTTGTAGATAACAATAATGGAGAAAGCTATTTAATTGCAGTTAGACCAGCTGACCATCAAAGAATTTTAAATGGTATGATATTGTTTAAACTTTCAGTTATGAGTTTATTTTTAATTTATTCCCATGAAGATGTATTCACTTGTGAAACACTAAGCCTTGGTACCAATTGTTTACATTTTCATTGTGTGCATCAAGCAATGTGCTTTTTTTAAACCAATATTAATTGTCTATTAATCGAATGATTTATGATACAGATGCGGCCTTTGCAAATTTTTGCCTTGAGCAGGCAAAAACAATTGGGATTAAGCCGCTAAGAAAAGGCACAATGGAAATGGAGAGCGAAGTTCCATTTGATAAAGAAAGCGAAGTTCCATTTGATAAAGAAAGCGAAGTTCCATTTGATAAAGAAAGCGAAGTTCCATTTGATAAAGAAAGCGAAGTTCCATTTGATAAAGAAAGCGAAGTTCCATTTGATACAGAAAGCGAAGTTCTATTTGGAAAAGAAAGTTACGTTTCAATTGGGAAAGATAGCAACGTTTCAATTGGAAATGAAAGTTGTACAAGTTCTTTTGTAAAGAATAAAACAAATATTTTGAATTCAGATGAAGGAAGTGAAATCGATAAAGATTCGGATGGTAAAATTATTTTAATGTAACTTTAGTTTTAAAAATTATTAAGTAATGTTTTTCCAATTACAGTTTCATCTATAAGATGGGACCACAAATCTACTTTACTTTTAATAAGTTTATTTGGCACCCACAAAGATGAATTAGAAAATTCAAGAAAAAAAAAGAAAGTGTGGCAAAAAATTGCCTCAGCAATGAGAGAAAAAGGTTATGTTTGGTCACCAGATGATTGTGATACAAAATTTAGAAACTTAAAAGGAACGTAAGTTAAAACTAAGATTCTGTGAGCATTTACACATTTTGCGTTGAACAACTCAGAAACGTTGAAGGCGATTTCAATATCATCGCTGAGCATTATTATCCGAGTTGTTGTTTAGCATTTCATAGCAAAAATGGGGTCTAATAATATACTGTTCCTTATAGCTACAAGAAAGTGAAAGACAAGGCCAGTAAAACTGGAAGAGGAAAACAAACATGGATGTATTTTGATGAAATGGATGAAATTTTCAATACAGACCATGCTATTTCACCAGTTAACTTGTTAAATTCAATTGGCGAATCATCTTCAAGTAATTACAACTTTTTATAAATGCATTTAAATAACTTTTTTAAGGCTGGGCGAATAGCACTCTTAGCCTATCGAGATGAATAGTAGTTTTAGAATCTAATACCGAATAGTTAGGCTTAATGCAATATTACCTTATCGAATATTCGTTGCATAATATATCGAATTATTTCGTTATTCGCCCAGCCTTAGTTTTTTATACTGTTTTCCATTGAATTGCTCCAAATATTTAAACGGTCTTCGATTGAGAGAAAGAGCAATTTTGAGACTGATTCACATCTTCCATTGCTGATCTCTCCCGGATTCCTCAGAGTTGTATGGTCACGAGAGACTAAGTGATTTTTTTCAGTGTTGTAATCTTAGTCTGATCGAAAATGGAATATAATCGGAACTCATTTTTGCTTGGTCCTCCAACCGACCCTGGTCACTAAACTTCATGGTTATTAATTTGGACACCTTAATTTTAGAGTCGTCAAGTGTCAGATCACCATCAATATCTCATTCAGGATCATCATCGTCAATCTCATCACCATTACTTAGTTCTCCTTCTACATCATCCGAAAGGATAGATATAATTGAAGTGGTTGAAAAAACCATTCCCATTCAAGAAAGAAAGAAAAGAAAAACGAAAAGGAATGAAGAAGTTCCTAATTGGTTTGTTGAATGGACCAAGAAAAATGATGAAAATGAGAAAAATGCTTTAGAACAAAATAAAGAGTTCCAAAATAAGACTTTAAATCAAAACAGAGAGTTTCAAGCTGAAATCTTAAAAAGGCTTGATACGAGAAATGATGTTCTAACAAAAATGGTTAATTCGTTTATGAACATGTGATTTGTTGATTAAAAAAAACTGATTTTGGTATAAACTTTTTTTATTACTAGTAGTATTTTACAAACTTACAGTGTATCTCTGTGCCTTCGTACCCTTAATGCATCAGAAATAGCCCTTCGTTTATTTTTAACAATTTCAGGTGCTGCATTCTCCGCTTCTTCGGCAATATCAGCTGTTGGTGGGGCAAGATTAATGTCTCCTATAAAATCTTCTATGTCACAGTCACCATCATTAATTAAAATAAAATTGTGTAATACACAAGCACTCATGATGACTTCAGAAACTGGAGCTATTAATGACATGTCCAAATATTTTAATCTTCGGAATCTACCTTTCAAAAGAGCAAAACAACGTTCTATCATTTGACGAGCGGAACTTTGACATGTATTGTAATTTTTTTCTTTTTCAGTTAAATGGCCATTATCTTTAAAAGGAGTCATAATGAATAAATCAAGTGGGTAGGCACTGTCACCCTGCAAATGGCCATTGCCAACACTCCTTGACCCATTTTTTAGACACTTGTAGATGGAACTGGAACGCCACATTCTGGCATCATGAACAGATCCGGGCCATCCGGCGCAGCAATCGATGAACATCAGAGTTTCGTTACAAATACCTATATGAACACACGCTATTTAATTTTTAACAACGGTGCAAGCGGAGATTCAATTACCTTGTAATAATATCGAAGTTCTCTTCTTACGATTGTAGTAAGAGTGTTTCTCTTCAATTGGCTCCTTAATATCAATATGGCAACCGTCTACGGCACCAACGGTTCCCGGAAAATTGTACTTTGATTCACAAAATACCATTGATGTATCCATCGTTTCGTCTGTAGGCCACGTAATGTATTTTTGTCTCATTTTTGATATAATTCTGACAAATTCAATAAATACATAATGCGCATTTCCCTTTGAGAGATCGAAACGATCTCCAATACTTCTGAAAGATTCGGGTGTTGCCAAGAGCCACAATGAAACTAATATCCTTTTATCTATAGCGACAGTGACATACATTTTTTCAGTTGTTATAGCCACTCCGTAGATATTGATTAATTTCTAATGGAAATAAGTTAAAATTAGTATTTGTTTACGCAATTTTTTCATGTTCGTAGAGGCTACAATATTCCCTAAAGGCATTGAGCAAGCTTATGCCAACTGAACGCTGACTTTTACTCAGCATAGCCTTTACAGAGGTGAACAAAATATAGTGAAAAAATATTAAACGTACTTCAAGAGCAGTCCTGCTCATTCTAAAGTGAGATTTAAAATCCTGGTCTGTGTAATAAGGCACTGTTCTTTCCACATAATCTGCAATTCTCAAGGGAGTGGACCGAGGCTTAGTGTTATTTAATAACATTTTTGCAATTAGCGCGCTTTGTTTCATTTTCTTTGAAAAAGAAGGAAAAGCACTAAAGTCTAAAGCAGCTTCGTCAACAATTTCATCGCTGGCAATTTCATTTATTATCAGATACAAAAGTTTTCTCTTTTTCCGATTTTCTGGTCCAGATAAATAATTTACCGCCATTTTGAAAAACACCGATGACTGAACGAAAAAACGTTCAATAAGTTTTGACGTCAATATGACGACAGAACGTGGTGGTTAAAAATCGGTAAGATATCGAGTTTTCTTCCGCTGAGCTTTACTGAACGTACCCAATATGTCGAGACTATCGACGGACACGTTGAGGCCCTAACCCCGTCACGCTAAGGGGGGGGGGGAGGGGAGGAAAAAAGAAGGTGGTCTTATTTTTTGCGTCCTCGCAGCAGCGTTAATCGCGTCGAAAAACGTAATTTTTAAGAACCAATGAGATTTTTTTTTATTATGATCACATGTTGTGCCCAAAAAGCCGTAATTGGCTTATATGCAGGCTTCCAATCTTTTACAGTTGAATTGGCACAAAACACAATGTAATACAATACCAAATGGGGCAAGGACAGTAACAATTACAAAATCAGAACCAGACGTTGCAGTATTATTTGATTTTATTAAAGCGGAGGAGCATACTTGGGCCCCCAACGGATGGAATTGGAGAAACGCTAAAAAATCTCGACATAGTCATTCTTTCTGAGTATAAATAAACACATTCTTGGTTATATTTTATAATATTTTAAATTTCTAATTTAATAACTTAATTTATATTTATGAATTATTTCGTAGTTTTTCAGTTATTTTTTAATATAATATTACTCATAGTTAATTAATATTATAAAACGATATCGGTAATTATTAAAGGACTAGCGCAATTGAAAATAACTTTTCTATGAAAAACGATGGAGGAATATTTTCTCTGTAATTTGTAGAAATTGGACCAGTTTTCCTCCTACAATTAATTAAAAGGTAAAACTAACGTAACCCCCTCCAAAATGCCAGCGACCCCATTTTCCCTGCGCGCCTCTACTCGTAGCGCCACAGACGGACAGCGGCCGATTCTAGAAACAGCGATAGGCGAGGAGAGGACGATGCAGCGAGCGGTATTTGCTTTTATCCAAAGTAGAGGTAGATGGCGTAACTAAGTTATCGCAACAGGAAAATGCAAATTTGTCAAGTTTATTTTAAGATATTAATTTTTAACCGCATTATTATACGCTATATACATTTTAAAGGTTATTCCGCTGTTCCTTTAATGCTGGTTTCACATCTGCAAAAACTAGGGATGCACCGATTTCGGTACAGTCGGCTATTCGTGGCCGATAATATCGGACGATATATCTGCGATATTATCAGACGATATATCTGCGATAATATCGGACGATATATCTGCGATAATATCGGATGATATATCTGCGATAATATCGGATGATATATCTACGATAATATCGGATGATATATCTACGATAATATCGGATGATATATCTGCGATAATATTGGACGATATATCTGCGATAATATACGATATACGATATACAAGATGATTCAAAAGGTTAAAAATTTGAAGTAGTTGTAGGGGGTGAGTTGAGAAGTATTCCTGTTTTTCCCATTTTCCTACGATGAGTTAAATGAGCGCTAATTGATATAGCTCAAATTATGCTACTGCAAATCAGTGACTAGTCACTGAAAACATCGGTAAAAATCCAAAGGCCCCCACCAAAATCTGCCTACTTACGTCGTTAGTGCCTTCAATATATCCGGCACTGACTTAATTACCTCCATATATTTCTCGTGAAATTTGTGAACGATAACACGTGTTGTCAAAAAAAATTGTCTCGTGTGTATTCAGGGTTCGTAAAACCTGGAAAAGTCAGGGAATTGGAAAAGGATTTCAAAATGTCAGGGAAAAGTCAGGAATGTAGAGGTCGG
The DNA here is from genome assembly GCF_980474605.1 of Leiobunum rupestre. NCBI lineage: Eukaryota > Metazoa > Arthropoda > Arachnida > Opiliones > Sclerosomatidae > Leiobunum > Leiobunum rupestre. The sequence goes on along the minus strand of NC_143385.1, from coordinate 48,119,147 downwards.
TAACGGTTAATCATTATCCATGTTTAAATTGATTTTTTTCGGGAAAAAAATGTAAACAAAGAAATTTACCGGTTAATATTTCGGAAAATGATTAAAAAACATGTATTATTCGTAAAATTTGAGCTTTTTATCGAAAAAAAACGTCGTTTTTCCGAATAATTTTACAAATTTATCAAAAAATTAATCGGATAATACAGAAATATAAATTACTTGATCAAAACGTTTTACGAATAATTTTGAGAGCTTTATCTATTGAATAAAAGTTAACCATCCCCGACCTCTACAGGAATGATAGCCAATAGACGCTAGCATAAACTCTACTTATGTCTTATTCAACTTGTTAAAACGTTCCACGCGCGTCTTGATATTTTAGCGTAAATTGGCTCGTGCGATTTCGAGCGTGCACCCTGAAATAAAAAATGCGCGAGCCTTTTACGCTAAATATTAAAGAGCGCGTGGAACATTTTAACAAGTTGAGCAAGACACGAATTAAAATTCGACGAGTCACCTTTTTATAAAGATCTAACCTTCAAAACTGAACGGAACTCCTACGTGTCTCGTGACGAAAGCCATACATTAAAACAAGTTCGGCAAGCCAAGGACAGTAGATACAGGGACGAGAAAGCAGGAATAAAAATTCGATTTTAAACGTCTTCATATTCACGGGGAGTTAGATGTAAACAAACCGCGGCCATTGTTAGGACGTGGTTCACCATGGACAGTATTATTGTAGTTAGTTTTTACCATTTTGATGTTAAATTAAAAATAAAACTACGAGCGTAAATAAAAAAATGCCCATTTGTTTTGAACACTTAAGCCTCGTCAAGAACCGCTAAAATTAGGTGACCGCCATTTTTTTGTTTACAACTAACTCTCTTTGAGTTTAGGTCGTTTTAGGTGATATATTCCAACAGAGGTCGCCAATACACTTTCTCGTCCCTGTAGCTACTCGGCTGCCCCATGGCAAAACCTTTTAACCACCAAATTTTTGAAAAATTAGATTTTTACGCATCAGTATTACTAAGGCATGTACAAAAGTACTGTAAAAGTTTCAGGTAAAAGTCATAAATATTTAACTATTTATGACTTAAAAAATGGTTTTGGATTTTATAATTTTCGCATTAAAAACCACGTTAAAATCTTATAACTTAGGTTTTGAAAAAGTCAAATATCTCAAAATTACGATCGTGGTGGTTAAAAGGTTTTGCCATGGGACAGCCGTACTGTCCTTGGGCAAGCTTAATGACTTAATAGAAAGGCTTATTCCGGAAATTTTGTACGAACCCTGGTATCGCGTAACAACATTGCTTCACAACCTGTAGGTAAGTGTCGGTTTTATGTGAGGCGTGGGGAGGGTGAGATGTTATTGATTCCTTCGTAAGAGTTTTAGTAAGGCCTGTGGAAAAGCACCAACGAGCGTCTCTACCAGGGACGCCTTGTTTGTATAGCTACCCGATTTCGAGCGTCGTTTTTCGTCCGAGAAACCTTGGCCCTGCTCGGGTAATGGCCATTTTCTATTAACTAGATGGTCAATTCACCTGCCATCGGCCATTTGGCCGGAATAGCACACAATACGTGTTACACCATCGGCCCTTCGATGAATAAAGAAACGAAGAATCGCGGGGGGGGGGGGGGGGGCAAGGGGCATCGAGCGGTCAGCCGGCCAAAGCGCAGCGTGGTTAAAACGACTTAGCCTAGATTGCTTTATTATTGTAAAAGTTTTCTCGTCCTGCCAGACGCGTAAAAAGAAATGACCCTTGGCCCTCATCGATGGCCTCTGCCATCTGTGGGTGCTATATTGAACCCGTACGCCCCATTGTACCTCATTTGGGTTACCTACGATCTTCGTGCATTTTTAGTGCGGCAGCTGTAGTCGTATATACCTTTTTCTATTTTTGCCCCAAAAATTTTATGTTTTTAGAACCGTTATACTTAAATTATGCGTCACGTTTTATGCCTACTAGTTGAAGTTGCTACAGATTTCTTTCCACTGAATGTCCTTAAAATTACAATATTTTTAAGAGGAAATGGAAATTTTTAAGGCGTCGCCTGGCAACACTTCGTTTTAACTTTTTTTCGAAGGTTTTTTATTTGGGCTGTTTCCAAACTGCCCTCCACTACAACTAGGATCAAGTTATTTTTAAGGAGTTGTAGGGGTGAGTTGAGAACAGTGTTGGCACGGTGGTAACCAGTCCTGTTTTATCCACGTGGTTTAAACCGGTTTAAACCACGTTAAAAAATCCATGAAAAATCAGGACTTTTCAAAAACTCATTGTTTTAAAAAAATCACAAAGAAACGTTTCTATACTTAGCCCAAAAAGAGCTTTTTATTGGTGGAAACATACAGTTTAGTCTATGGAACTATCCCAAATTTGCTGTAATTAAGCTAGGAGGTCACTGGTCATAAGGACTAGTTTAAAAAAAAAAACTTATTTCCAAGGCTGGTGTTCGATGCCAAAAGCGGGTGGGCATCATAGTGGAGGACGGAAAATAACACGATTTTATTTAATAACAAGGCAAATGTATGATTTTCGAAAAATCCGGATTTAACTTGCAAAAAACCATGCCAGTGGACTTTTCAAGAAAAAACCGGTTTTTTGCCAACCCTGGTTGAGAAGTATGCCTGTTTTTTCCCCATTTTCCTACGATGAGTTAAAAAAGCGCCAGAGAGCTTCAAATTGTGGCCTACTTGCCCCTGGAAGTAGGCTGCAACAAACGAAAAACCAAGCAGCAGGGACTTTAAATACGGTTTAAGTTTACTTTTTTACGCTGGTTACCTCGATTTGTTTACAAAGTCCTTTTTTACCTATCACCTTAATGTTCGCGTTTCCCTGCTGCTTGGTTTTGGCTTGTTGCAGCCTACTTCCAGGTGCTAGTAGGCCACACTTTGAAGCTCCCTGGCGCTCTTTTCACTCATCGTAGAAAATGGGAAAAAACAGGCATACTTCTCAACTCACCGTCTCACCCCTACAACTCCTTCAATTTTTTGCATAACCTTTTGAAACACCCTGTATTTTAAATAGCACTCATGTATTTTATGTTTGGCTATATAAGTTAAAATTTTCAAAATTTTATGCTAAAATAGACAAGATTATTTCATAACTAAAATTTAGTCATGAAGTATCCTGTCCCTTTTAGCATACAATTTAAAAAAAAATTAAATTGCACTATTTCGAGGTAAATTTTGGGCTAAAATTTGAAATAATGGCATGACAAATTTTTATTATTTATGCTTGACCAAGGCTTTATAAGCTACGCATTTAAATTTCGAGCACTCCTAACCCAAAGACAAACGCCATTAGATACTTTGTTATTTTGTATTTGTAATTTATTACTATTACCATATGTAACTTAATTTCTCATAAGTGTGCGTCTGTGTAACATTTCCGTAGAAACATTTTCAATGAGACTTTGTTTCACACGGAACATTAAGTAGACCCAAAAACGGAAAATGATCATATTTCTTGTGCTATTGAAAAGGTGTTGGTCCATTTGATCGAAAAATATGTGATCGACAGTCGATCATTATACGTTTCAAATGATCGAATACTATTTGATCGAATTCAAAAGTATTTATAGTACCAGTTGGTATGTTTTTATTTTACCGAATGTCAATATGAAGTGCAGAAGGAATAATGATGGAATAATTCATTGCTTAAGTGCAGAAGGAATAATGATGGAATAATTCATTGCTTTAACTGTATTAAGCCACAAAGATGAAGATATTTTTACTTTATACACTATATGATGGAATTTTTTATGACATCGACGATAACGGCCCGTTGTATATAAATAGGGTTAGGTTAGGTTGATGTACGCGCGCCGTAGGCGCGTATGCACCGTTGTATACGAGGGGTCTGACCACGTTCACGGCCCTTCTATTGCTAAAAATTAGGTACAGAGTTCGTTTTTTTAATAGGTCTTTCTATTAATTATGTCCGAGATAATATTTTGTTTTTTACGTCACTGCGCTCAGGTTTTTTTCTGTATATTATTTTTCTTTAATACAGTTTAAAGAAATAATTATTATTCATAGAGTCTACTGTATCTCATTCTGACTAGATGTTGCCTTTTCGATTTACTCCCAAAAGCTAGTAGTTTTACCCTACAGTAGCTTTCGATCAAATTTCGTTCGATCAAATGCCATTCGATCAAATGGAAATTCGATCAAATGGGACCCGTTCGATCATTTGGGAATCGATCAAATAGACTCAAACCATTGAAAAGGGTTCAACGGAACCACGAAAAATTTCCGTATTTTTCCGAAAAAAAATTTTAAACAGTTTTCCTTCCATGATTAGTCTAATATTATTTGCAAATTTAAATAAAGCGGCCTTTTCACCTAATTTTTTCGAATCTGAAAGTAAAACTAAACCTCTAGACTAGTTTAAACTGATTAAGAATGTAACGCTATTAATGTTTTGTAGTGTGCTTACTGATATTAGACATTTTATATCGATAAAAAGTAAAAAACATTAAAAACCCTTAAAAAGTAATTTATGTTTCAATTTTTTATTTTTCCGGTTTGCGAAAAAAATTTGGAAATTTTTCCTCATTTTATTTTTCTGGAAAATTAACAACTCTAGAAATTCATGCTTATTGATTTAATAAAGCTAAAAAATCAATTAGTTGGATTTCAACCAGATTTTCTTTATTTTATTGGTTTTTTATTTTGATTTTTAAATATTTTATGCATTCTTTTCCTGAACAATTTATTCATAAATTGGGTGCAGCGGTGATGTAAAGTAAAATTGGTATTAACATTAATTAAATTTAAATCCTACTTGAAATTTATTTTACTCTAAATTTGAATTGCACATTTTCATTAGACGATTTGAATCAATGATTTTTTATTTATTACTGTTAATTATTATTTAAGATTTTACACTTATTGTAGTAAGATTCGGTATAATTTTAAATAATTTAAAAGTTAACCCACAAACGTTTTTTTTAAATATAATTTTGATTTGTTATTTGGTTTCATTTTGTAGGATTTGGTATCCACGGCCAACCTTGAAATTTAAATCAAATACAACACTGTTAAAGTTCGATCAGAATCACACCATCTTTCGGCGGGAAACGTAACTACTAAGTGTCCATATGAATATGATCGATTGTACAAATCCTGGAAATTGTAACAAACCCGGCGAAATATTTTCGTTTTCGTGGATATAAAGGCGTCTTTTCCATAAAGCCAATAACCGTAAAATATCCGGCAACTTGAAAACGACTAAAATAAAGACCCCGTCAAGTCGTAAAAACGTCAAGTCGAGAGATTTTTTTCTTATGAAACAAGTTGAGCGAAAATCAAAATGTAATCCGTCGCTCATGTCGCCATCTACATTCGTGAAACCGAACAATTGGCGAGAAAACCATAGTAATCACATGTTAATGTTAATTAATTTAATATTATTTAATTTAATTTAATTTAATTTAATTTAATTTAATTTAATTTAATTTAATTTAATTTAATTTAATTTAATTTAATTTAATTTAATTTAATTTAATTTAATTTAATTTAATATTATTTAATATTATTTAATTTAATTTAATTAAATTAAATTTAATTTAATTTAATTTGATTTAAATTTAATTTTATCAACTTTAATTTAATATTATTTCATTAAAATTTAATTTTTTTAATAATAAGAGTTAAAAAGACTGGGTACGTCATGGAATAAAATTTGGTACTTTATTACCAAGTCAATAAAAACGGGAGCTTTCGGACCGTGGTCCGTCCTCAGCGAAATCGTTACATACTAAATAATATACAAATTACACAATCACATCGTTGACAATAAAAAAACAATATCATCCCTTTCTTTATTATTATATTTTTTACTTTTTGTTTGTGCATTTTTTATTTATTACTTTTTTAGTTTTTTTAGTTTAAATTCCCCCATCCATGTACCCGAAAGCCCCGTTTTTATTGACTTGGTAATAAAATTTTATTCCATTATTCTCATTTTTCTCATTATTAAATTTTAAAACCATGGATCATAATTTTAATATCTATAATTAATTTTATTAACTTTAATTTCATATTATTTAATTTGAATTTATTTTTATTAAATTTAATTTAATGTTAACTTCTTTAAATTTTAATTTTATTAATTTTAAATTTAACTTAATTTAATTTTGACTTAATATTCATTTAATTTTAACTCAATATTCATTTAATTTTAACTCAATATTCATTTAATTTTAACTCAATATTCATTTAATTTTAACTCAATATTCATTTAATTTTAAATTATTATTCATTTTATTATTTTAATTTTAACTTAATATTTGTTTAAATCATTTACTTTTAAGTGAATATTAGTTTAATTCATTTACTTTTAACTTAATATTAATTTAATTCATTTAAATTTAACTCAATATTTAATAAATTCATTGAGTTTTAACTCAATATTAAATAAATTCCTTGAATTTTAACTTAATAATAGTTAAATTCATTTCATTCTAACTCAATATTAAATAAATTCATTGAATTTTAACTTAATATTAATTATCATTGAATTTTAACTTAGTATTAATTAATTTAATTGAATTTTAACTTAATATTAATTAATTTAATTGAATTTTAACTTAATATTAATTAATTTCATTGAATTTTAACTTAATATTAATTAATTTCATTGAATTTTAACTTAATATTAATTAATTTCATTGAATTTTAATAACATTAATTAATTTCATTGAATTTTAACTTAATATTAATAAATTTCATTGAATTTTAACTCAATTAATATCGAATAAACTTTGATATAATTTTAAATTCTTTAAATTTAATTTAATAATATTTAATGTTAACTTCTTTAAATTTAATTTAATATTAATTTAATGTTAACTTCTTTAAATTTAACTTAATATGAATTTAATTCTTAATTTTCATTTAATATGAATTTAATTCTTAATTTTCATTTAATATTGCTTTAATTCTTAATTTTCATTTAATATAAAGTTATTTCTTAATTTTCATTTAATATAAAGTTATTTCTTAATTTACAACTAATTTTAATTTTATTCTTAATTTTAATTTGATATTAAATTAATTCTTATTTTTCATTTAATATAATGTTCTTTCTTAATTTTCAAATAAAATTAATTTTGATCTTAATGTTAATTAATATTAATTTTGATCTTAATGTTAATTAATATTAATTTTGATCTTAATGGTAATTAATATTAATTTTGATCTTAATGTTAATTAATATAAATTTTGATCTTCATTTTCATTTAATATGAATTTAATTCTTAATTTTCATTTAATATGAATTTAATTCTTAATTTTCATTTCATATGAATTTAATTCTTAATTTTCATTTCATATGAATTTAATTCTTAATTTTCATTTAATATGAATTTAATTCTTAATTTTCATTTAATATGAATTTAATTCTTAATTTTCATTTAATATTAATTTAATTCTTAATTTTCATTTAATATTAATTTAATTCTTAATTTTCATTTAATATTAATTTAATTCTTAATTTTCATTTAATATTAATTTAATTCTTAATTTTCATTTAATATTAATTTAATTCTTAATTTTCATTTAATATGAATTTAATTCTTAATTTTAACTCAATATTCATTAAATTTTACATTATTATTCATTTAATATGAATTTAATTCTTAATTTTCATTTAATAATAATGTCATTCTAAACCTCCAGCCCACTATATACATACTCCATGGACTAATTAATTAGTCCATGCATGCTCCATATTTCTAGAACAGACAGCGACGAAGCGAAAAGCCCCGTCCATACTATCCAAGGGCCTTTGGCAAAGGTTTCAACCAAAGATTTGTGCTTTTGTTAAGAGTATGATTCTGGCGCCATCTGTGAAGAGCCGATCTAAAAAGAGGCCAATAGAGTGCGTTATACGCCTGTCCCCCCGTAAAAATGTAACGTGCATTGCAAAAAAATATCAACTCGTTGAGGCCTGGCTATGTACTAGACCAAGAAGTGGCCGACTGTGAGAAATACGGAAAGCCGTAAAGTGCCAATAACCATAAAATATCCGTTCACCAATAAATTTCCCGCTCATAAAATATGCGCCTTAATTTCCAAGGAAAGCACTCGAAACCAAAAAAGATAGTTTTCCACGACGAATTTTGATAGACCCAATCTCACGAAATATGATCTTTTTTTAATGATGCGGCGATATTTTATGTAAATCTTACGCTCCATTTAGAAAAAATCTAATTTACCATGATCGAAAGGGTAAAAAAGAAAATCAACTTACACACTGATTAATTGAAAGGCAAATTACTTTGATAAACTTAAAGATTATTTTCCCAGATCCAAATCTTAATAATCCTCAATCGAGCTCTTATCGTTTGCGAGTCAAAATCTTAATTTTCGTGGATTAAAATCCTAATATTCTTCGATCAAACTCTTAACTTTCGCGGATCTAGGTCTCAATTTTCACGGATCGAAATCTGAAATTTCATGGATCCAAATCTTAACTTTCGTGGGTCGAAATCTTAATATTCAGTGATCGAACTCTTAACATTTGCGAATCGAACTCTTGATTTTTACGGATTGAAATCCTAATATTCATCGATCGAAGATTCATCTTTAGCTGATCTAGGTCTCAAGTTTCACGGATCAAAATCTTAAGACTCTTCGAAATTCTAAATTTTAACGATCCAAATCTTAATTTCCCAGAATGAAATCTTAGTTTTCCCTGTTTGAATTCTTCATTTTCTCCGACGGAAGTCCGCATTTGCCTGGATCGAACTCTTCATTTCGAAGCCAGAATGTTATTATTTATACTAAGGGAAAAGTACCGCAGGCTTCATCGTCTAATCCCCCCCTCGGCACTAGAGAAAAGAGTCACAAATATGTGTATTCTTGACCGAATTTCCACAAGTATTTGTTTAATTTGATCATTTGAATAGGTAATTTGATTTAATCATGTGAAATGGCAAATTTGGTTTAATCATGTGAAATGGCAAATTTGATTTAATCATGTGAAATGGCAAATTTGATTTAATCATGTGAAATGGCAAATTTGATTTAATCATGTGAAATGGCAAATTTGATTTTATCATGTGAAATGGCAAATTTGATTTAATCATGTGAAATGCCAAATTGATTTAATCATGTGAAATGCCAAATTGATTTAATCATGTGAAATGCCAGTTTGATTTAATCATGTCAAAAGGCAATTTGATTTAATCATGTGAAATGCCAATTTGATTTAATCATGTGAAATGCCAATTTGATTTAATCATGTCAAAAGGCAATTTGATTTAATCATGTGAAATGCCAATTTGATTTAATCATGTCAAAAGGCAATTTGATTTAATCATGTCAAAAGGCAATTTGATTTAATCATGTGAAATGCCAATTTGATTTAATCGTGTCAAAAGGCAATTTGATTTAATCATGTGAAATGCCAATTTGATTTAATCATGTGAAATGTCAATTTGATTTAATCATGTCAAAAGGCAATTTGATTTAATCATGTGAAATGCCAATTTGATTTAATCATGTGAAATGTCAATTTGATTTAATCATCGTGTCATCTCATAGCTATCAGTGGAAATTTTTCTTATCATAACGCAAAGTTATAAAAGACCTCGACGCAACGCAGAATTCTACAGAGCACCAGATTGACTGATATAAGATTCCTAACCTGCTTATATAATAATAATAATAATCAGCTAGGCTAATACCCAAGGCACCACCTTAGGCCTAAGTCATCAAGCGACTTTTGACTTTTTACAGGTAATATACATTTGACTGACTTGTATCTCCATTTTTGAATATTTTATTTTGGACTGGTGCTCTGTATCGCTTTTATTCCTCACTAAAATATCCACATGGGGGAGAAATCACCAAAAATTGATCTTCTGTTTATTTACAATGAACTACGAATTACAAAAAAAGATATTCAAGAGTCTATGTCAAATAACATTAAAACCTTAACGGATAAGGTAGTCGACTTAACAGTTAATAGTACAAACCAACAGATAACAGATATCGTAAAAACGGTAAAGGACCAGGCAGTAAGATTAGACATAATCGAAGATTCTTTAGATAACCGTAAAACGGAGTTAAAGGGAATATAACCTCAGGTATTTGGTGTGGAACACCAACGCTTGCAGCTCTGACCGCTCTTGCCTTTCGCTTTAAAAATGTTTGGCGCCACTGTACAGCGAAATTTGAAAAATTGAAGGGGTCTTCCATAAAGATTGCTTTGCGGGTTATATTCCCTTTAAACGGATTAACCGAATACCGCGAATCTTACCAAAATAAACAAGATAAAACTGTTACAGAACTAAAAAATAGGTTAGAATATTTAGAATCGGAAAATAGAAAATCCAATATAGTAATATCTGTTATTAAAGAATCACCAGAAGAAAACACCCCAATTAGCCAAGACGGCGAATGACATAATTACAGACCTACTAGGATATCAAATAGCAATCCAACAATATCAAATTTTTAGACGAGGTCAACCACAAAGAGCGGTGAGAAGAAAAATAGTTATCAAATTACCAGATACCCAATTAGGTCATAAATTAGCGGGAACGGGAATCTATCTATCGGACTTCACTCCGTCTCAAGAAAAAACTCGATACTATTTAAGACAATTTCTGAAAGAAAAAGGGAGAGGGAAAGGCAAATTCATTTCCAATTTTGGAAAGTGAAGGCCTCCAGTACACCTACAACGAGACTACAAACTTGGTTGAGACAAAAAGTAAAAAATGGTACAATTATAGTATAAGGTATCCGTCGCCATTTTCTTTTTTATTCAATTTTTTTTAAACAATCAATGGACAAACCAATTTTATTTCAAATAAACCCCCGCTTTTCCAGAAACATTGAAATTTATGGTATATTTTCAAAATTAAAAAATACGTTATTCTATCCAATATAGGTAGAATATACAGAGCAAATTTGGTCGTTTTTATTCTTTTTGATAGATTGATAGATAGTAGGGTACACGTCGGTAGTCTTAGGTTGATTTCGTAATATAGGTGCGTATTTATGATTTTCTACTATTTCTGCGACGTTTCGTCGGCCAATAAAAATGAGGTGCATTACTCCGGCTATCGTCAATTCCAAAATGGCTCTTTATTAGGGATGCACCGATATATCGGTAACCGATATATCGGCCGATATATCGGCCGATATATCGGCTAATTTTTCAAATATCGGTATCGGCCAATATCGGCTTAAGCGAGGCCGATATTAGCCGATACTTCTGGTATTAGAAAAATATTTTCAGGAAAAACTTTAAAAAAAGGCGATACTCAACTAACTAATTAATGGAAAACATTTATTGCCACAACCTTACATTTCCTTTTAAAAAGGCCAGTTGATCGCTGTTGTAGGAAATAATTATTCGCGTCCAAAACGGTCAGGAATCATAAGTGCTTTTTAGACTCCAAAAGCCATAGATCATATCATTTTTTAACAGGTGGTTACGAGAGTAAACAAAAACGCATAATATTGTGATAGGTAACTTTGTTATTATCGGCCGATATATCGGCTATCCTAGGCCGCACTAAAGAGTTTATGAACTCATTCTTAGGCATTGGCTGAACTATTCCAGGGCAACATTTCAACAAGATGGGCAAGCGTAAAGACATTTTATAAAATCAACTATTGGCTACGTTACAGGGTATTTCCGCGTTTTTTCGTTCCAACTACGCTGAAGATGGCGCCACCAAAAAATAGGAAGCTTTCCAGTTTATATTTAATAATTACCAGCGAGGCACACTCTATGGCACTTATTAACTCGAACGTGCCACTGAGCATTGCGTCGCACGCCGTTTAGATAGAGGAATCGGGAATGCCCACTAGGGTTGCGTTGTGCCATCTTCGCGTAGTCGGAGTAAAAATCTACCTCGTTCGTAGCTGGCTCGTGGGTGGCCTGTGTTCATCGCGATGGTAACGCGTATAGGTCGGCCATGACATTCACCCATGGCGGTTATGTGTTTATTTCGCTCGGTCGTGTTTTTCTCGTGATCTCTGACGTGAAATAACGTCATGGCTTCCGTTTGAAGGCGGGGTTTAGCCGCGACGTATGCCTACTGTTTGAGTCTATTTGATCGATTCCCAAATGATCGAACGGGTCCCATTTGATCAAATTTACATTTGATCGAATTGCATTTGATCGAACGAAATTTGATCGAAAGCTACTGTAGGGTAAAACTACTAGTTTTTGGGAGTAAATCGAAAAGGCAACGGTGCATACGCGCCTACGGCGCGCGTACATCAACCTAACCTAACCTGACCCTATTTATATATATCAAAAACAACGGGCCGTTATCGTCCATGTCATAAAAAATTCCATCATATAGTGTATAAAGTAAAAATCTCTTCATCTTTGTGGCTTAATACAGTTAAAGCAATGAATTATTCCATCATTATTCCTTCTACACTTCATATTGACATTCGGTAAAATAAAAACATACCAACTGGTACTATAAATACTTTTGAATTCGATCAAATAGTATTCGATCATTTGAAGGTTCGATCTTATGAAACAAATGACAAATGGGATTCGATCAAATGGAATTTCGATCAATTGCAACGTATAGTGATCGACTGTCGATCACATATTTTTCGATCAAACGGACCAACAGCATGCCTACGGCGCTACGAGCATGCGCTAAAGCCCTTTAACACCGAAACCGTCACAATGAACCACGAAAAGCCTTTTAAGTATTTTATCAAAGAAACGTGGTTAGTAGGTAGCAAATATTTATTTAACGTAGTGCCATTCGTGTACTCTGCTCAACCCTGAGGTGTACAAGTCTTGACTTCCACTATCATTCGATGCGACATTCACCTTTTGACGAATCAACTAGCGGATTCGAAACTAGATTGCGGACACTTATATTCTTTTGAGAATATAATTTGGAATCATTTAAAGAATTGAGTTTTTGTTTACGTTCAAGATTCAACATCATAATTTTGATATGACAAAACAAATTATTTTTTCAAATGATTAAATCAAATTGGCATTTAACATGATTAAATCAAATTGGCATTTAATAATAATAATAATAATAATAATTTTATTGTTAGTAATCATAATTGGGGTTGTACAAGGGGGTGTGGGCTAAGTCACAAGTGACTTGTAAGCCCGGGTGTTTACAATAAAAAATTGCTAGTCTATATAACATGAATAAAGAAAAAAATAATGAACAAAATGACTCTTGTAAAATTGAATGCACAACTGTGATAAAAAGTAAAAGGTAGATATAAAAGACATAAATTAAGTTGACAAATTTTACCTAACAAAACACAAAAGAATTAATATCAAGTCGATCCCTGATTCATAACATATAATTTTAATTTCCGCTTAAATATGGCCTCATTAGTATTAACATCGATTGTATGTATTAAACAATTTTATGCCATTATAGAGAATAGATGTTATTTTTTTACTGGTTTTACAGCTGGGGCATTGTATAAGATCGTTAGCTCGGGTAGATTTTATTTTATTAGTTTGAATAGTTATTTTTTTATCACCATGAAAGTCTTTATATGGGAACAGAATTGTGACATATTTAAAAAGTTGGGATATATTTAAGATTTTATTATTTTTAAACAAAAATGCTGTGTGCTCTAAGTAATTAGCTTTATTGACTGATCTTATTCGCTTCTGAAGGGTTGTGATTCTGTCGATATTGTATTTCGATGTATTGCCCCAAATACAGAATGCATAGTTAATTTTCGAGTGGAACAAAGCATAGTATAATTCTCTCAAAGAGTTGTGGCTTACAATATTCTTGATCTTATGTAAGATGCCACACGTTTGTCGGAGTGACATACTGATTCAACATGAGCCTTCCAATTTAATTTAGAATCGAAGATTACCCCTAAGTATTTGTACGATTCTACTCTTTCCAGCTTATGGCTGCCAATACTGACATCGATATTAGTATTACTTGATTTATTAATGTTATGAAATATCATGTAGACCGTTTTATTTAGATTGAGCTCGAGGTTATTTTTTTTAGCCAACAATTAATTTGGGCTAGAGCCTTATTTGTTTTCTCTATTATTTTATTTATGGATTTACCGCCAAAAAGTAGAAGCGTGTCGTCTGCGTAAAGGGTTATTCCTGTTTTTATTAAATCGGCAATATCGTTTACAAATAAATTAAATAACAATGGCGAAATTATAGAGCGCTGGGGAATACCGTTACTCAATACTTTAAAATCGGATAAATTACCATTAACTTTAGTGCAGCATTTTCTATTTAAGTAGCCATTCATTAGCTTTCCCCTTATCCCTTGTCTATCAAGTTTATGTAATAGGGCTTTGTGAGAAATTGAGTCAAAAGCCTTTTTTAGGTCAAGAAAGACCCCTACCGCTAATTCAATATTATCAAGGTGATTTAGTATTTTACTATAAACTTCACAAATAGCGTTAACAGTACTCGTTTTTTTACGAAAGCCAAATTGGTGCTGTGATAACAGTTTATGTTTATCAGTAAACGCCAGTAATCTATTATAAAAAGCTTTATCAAATATTTTAGAAATGAAGTTTAGGATAGAAATCGGCCGGAAATTGTTGACATCATTTAGTTCCCCTTTTTTATGAATTGGAACAATTATTGTATTTTTAAGCCTATCGGGGCAGGATCCTACTGCAAAAGAGATATTAATTAGGAAAACAATACCCTGTAACGTAGCCAATAGTTGATTTTATAAAATGTCTTTACGCTTGCCCATCTTGTTGAAATGTTGCCCTGGAATAGTTCAGCCAATGCCTAAGAATGAGTTCATAAGCTCTTTAGTGGGAGAGAAAACGGATCCACAGCTGAAGTGGGGAGGCAACATTTCAACAAGATGGCCAAGGTTATTTTATAAAAAGAACTATTGGCGGCGCCTGATTGAACAACGGGAGTTAATTTTATTTTATAGGTCTATCCGGGGCAAACAAACCGGCGTGCTTGTGATATTTAATATGAATTCCCCAATTTTTTCTTTACTTATAGCTAATACAAAGGGTATTGCCTAATTTTAATTTAAAATAGGTTTAGTTTAGCATTTTTTAGACGTTATTATACTTTCTTTCAAATATTATGGTAACCCAAAGTAGCATACCAATTCAGGATTTATTGTGTTGCCAACTACACCGTTTTTTCGAAAACCAATACTATTTAAATTTGGTAGAAATATTGGAAAAAGGAAATTAGATTCTAAACGTTTCTCTTTTCTGATCGTAGATGGCGCATGGTGCTTTAGTGGGACCGAATGGACCGAATTACCCATAAGTAACATAATAAAAATAGTTATGACACTATTGTAATAATGCTTATTTTCTGACCAAACCTGAAGTTCCGAAATGGACTGTTAACAGAACTGAGTAGGATATTATCGTCTTTGGTAATAGTATATTTCGTCTTAGGCATATTTATACACTAAAAATTGTTTGTGTAATAACGCTGAAAATCTATTTGGTGATAGTTTTTGCTCATTTTCATACGTATTATACTCAGTTGCAGGTTAAGGAAGTCAAAATATGCAGTGCATTTGGCGGAAAGATACTAGCAGAAATTTCGCCTATTTACGGTTGAATTTCTAAGTATACCTGCGCGCGTTATTTAGTTTTGGAAAATACCGTCTATTGCATTAAAATTCAAAATGATAATTAATTAGCATAGATAAGATTTAAAAGAAGTTGTAATAATTTAATTTTAGTACTTCAAGTGAGGCATACCTAAAAACCAATTCCGATTGGCGAATCCAGGGTAAGTATAGAACGGATAATGCCGATATCACCACGTTGACGTACATAAACGTGCGATTTGATGATTGTTTAGGAGCATAATACTAAAAATACGCTATACTGATGCTTAAAAATAATAATCTACATTAAATATTAATTCTATCGCTTTGAAATTTACGCAATAGACATTTCTAAAATGGATTAATATAACACGCGTAGGAACCTTTAGGAATTCAACAGAAAATAGGCAAAATAGGAAATTCCCGCCGCCGATTTACAGAAAATTCATGATAGTATCTTTCCGCCAGATGTACTAGTGATTTTTCCCTTCTAACAGTGTTTCCCCTTTGCGGCGAAATTGGTGTATTCGGCGAAAACTGTCTTGAAGAGCACCAGAAATTTTAAAACCATTGAAAACGGCGAAATTTGTGGCGAAAATATTTTTCGATATTTGCAGTCAGAAAAACTAAAAAATCATCTTCTATATAGTCCCCCTACTGTGCCCCAATGGCAACCCTATCAAATTTTTGCCAGAGATAAACTTTATCTAAAATGTTTTTTTATTTTAAAAACTTTAATAGTTATCTCTCGTAAAAAAAATATTTCCGAAATCTAAGATTGGAAATAAAGAGAAGAAACATATGCAGTGACACTAAAGGAAATTAAGGTTAATCTAGGGGGGGGGGATTGTGGCGAAAACGGCGGCGAAAATTGACTATAGATCGATTTACAATATTTAAGGGGCAGAGACCACTTTAAAGGGGTAAAATTCATCCGAGGTAACGTGGTGATGGCGTTATTTGTTAGTAGATGGCGCTCCGATAGCAACATGACGTCATAATTTTGATTTTCAACGATTGGTTGAAAGTTTTCAGTTTTTAGTGGAGAACGATTTTGTCGGGATTTAAAATATAAAATTATCTTCCCTGATTGGATAGTTTAAAATTGTATTATAGTGCCATCTATGGCAGAGAGTTTTAACTACTGTTAAAATTAATTGTTAATTTAAATTACAAAAATTATATATATTTTAATAAGAATTTAAAGTACTATAATTTAAAAAAAGTTTATTTTTCATAAACTTTATAGTGTCGCCATCTACCTCAAACATTATTAAATAGGAAGATACCTCGGGTGGGTTTCGCCCCTTTTTGAATATTTCCCTGTAGGCAATATGTGAATGCGTCTACTCTATAGGACCGGCGAAAACTGGTAAAATTGCCCCTAAAATAGGCGAAAGTTTCGACCGAAGAGTGGAAACACTGCCTTCTAAACCCGCAATTGAGTGTTTAATGTTATTTATGGAAATATAGCTTCTTAAAGGCTTTAAGTCTTAACTAAATAAGTTATCCTAACTTAATTTTTTCAGTTCCGCTAATATCTCAATTTTCCAAAATATTCGAGTTACAATATTTTGGCGCCGAAGGTAGAGTGTTCGAAGTCACTTTGTTCTGGAAATATTTGTCAAGAAACTTTAGAATGTGTCGCGCTGCTGTTAGGGTTTTGCCAAAAATTATTTACGACTAGTTTCTTAAAAGCGTGTACTTCGCCGTCTACCGGGCGTTTAATTCAGCGACGCCTGGCGGTGTTATTTTGGTTACCGAAGCTGCGTCCGATCAATCCGGATTAAAATTGGGCTCGCGCTAACGGCGCCCTGTAAATCACTCGAAGCAGCCCGCGTGGCCAGACCAAAATTGCGTCTAATTAAACAGGTGACCCCGAAATAACGTCTAGACTGGCCTTCGAAAGCTTTGGACCGTAGCTACGGCCATACTAGACCTTAAAACCTAATTTAAGCCAGATTAAATGGCAGTTTCAAATTGAGATAAACTAACCATGATAACTGGTTTCAAGCTATAGTGTGAACGTGGCTTTAATACCACTTAAATGATCTGGCTGGTGACAAATTTGCCCAGATAACGAGGGAATAATCACTTCACATTTTTCCGTACGCCGATTGCGTAATAAAATTACGCGTATTACGGAACAATTACGCCGATTACAAAATGATTAAGGAGCTATTACAGAATTATTTCCCGGTGATTACGCCGATAAGCAAATAATTACAGAGTGGTTACAGGATGATTACGCAATGATTTTGCCTATTACCAAATTATTACAGAGTGGTTACAGGATGATTACGCAATGATTAAGCCTAGTACCAAATTATTACAGAGTGGTTACAGGATGATTACGCAATGATTTTGCCTATTACCAAATTATTACAGAGTGGTTACAGGATGATTACGCAATGATTTTGCCTATTACCAAATTATTACAGAGTGGTTACAGGATGATTACGCAATGATTTTGCCTATTACCAAATTATTACAGAGTGGTTACAGGATGATTACGCAATGATTTTGCCTATTACCAAATTATTACAGAGTGGTTACAGGATGATTACGCAATGATTTGGCCGATTATCAAATTATTACTGAGTGGTTACAGCTGATTACGCAATTATTTTCCGATTATCAAATGATTACTGAGTGGTTACAGGATGATTACGCAATGATTTTGCATATTACCAAATTATTACTGAGTGGTTACAGGATGATTACGCAATGATTTTGCCTATTACCAAATTATTACAGAGTGGTTACAGGATGATTACGCAATGATTTGGCTGATTATCAAATTATTACTGAGTGGTTACAGGCTGATTACGCAATTATTTTCCGATTATCAAATGATTACTGAGTGGTTACAGGATGATTACGCAATGATTTTTATGTTTACCAGATAACTGAGTGGTTACAGGATGATTACCCAATGATTTTGCTGATTATCAAATGATTACTGAGTGGTTACTGGATGATTACGCAATGATTTTGCCTATTACCAAATTATTACAGAGTGGTTACAGGATGATTACGCAATGATTTGGCTGATTATCAAATTATTACTGAGTGGTTACAGGCTGATTACGCAATTATTTTCCGATTATCAAATGATTACTGAGTGGTTACAGGATGATTACGCAATTATTTTTATGTTTACCAGATAACTGAGTGGTTACAGGATGATTACCCAATGATTTTGCTGATTATCAAATGATTACTGAGTGGTTACTGGATGATTACGCAATGATTTTGCCGATTAACAAATGATTACTGAGTTGTTACAGGATGATTACGCAATTATTTCGCAGTTTACCAAATTATTACTGAGTGGTTACAGGATGATTACGCAATTATTTTGCCGATTGCCAAATGATTACAGAGTGGTTACAGCAGCGGTTCCCAAAAGGTGTTCCGCGGAACCCTGGGGTTCCGTAAAAGGGTCACAGGGGTTCCGAGAATTCGCAACGTGGCCATCTTTGTTTGTGTCAAGAGTTTAAGATGAGTAAAAAAAATGAGTTGGGGTTCCGCCAGAATTAGGTGGAAAATTTAGGGTTCCATAGCAAAATAAAATTGGGAACCGCTGGGTTACAGGATGATAACGCAATGATTTTGATGTTTACCAAATTTCCGAGTGATTACTGAGTGGTTACAGGATGATTACTCAATGATTTGGCCAATTATCAAATGATTACTGAGTTGTTACAGGCTGATTACGCAATTATTTTGCCGATTACCAAATGATTACAGAGTGGTTACAGGATGATAACGCAATGATTTTGATGTTTACCAGATAACTGAGTGGTTACAGGATTATTACCCAATGATTTTGCTGATTAACAAATGATTACTGAGTGGGTACAGGATAATAATGCAATTATTTTCTCATTTATCAAATGATTAATAAGTGGTAACAGGATTACTAAGGAATGATTTTGATGTTTACCAAACAATTACTGAGTGCTACAGGGTAACTACGCCAATTAAAGAATGATTACGCCGTTATTCTATTGATTATAGTACGATTACGCCGATAACGAAGTGATAACAGATTAGCGTAATTATTTCATCCCAAGTGTACCGATTACAGAAGTGACGTATGCAGGGTGCACAAGGGGCATACATTTATTTTCATATGAACAATATTTTTACTTTATTTACCCCTCCTAACCAGACTCCTGTCAACGCCACTGGATCACAGCAAAGTTCAATACAAGTTTTTGAGGGTTTATTTAGCCTGTCTGTGAAACGGATAATTGGGGTGATTTAAAAGCTATATAATTAAGGTTGAAAATAAGGTTGAAATTTAATTTTAAAATTTAACCAATTTTGGAGAAAAATATTTTATTTTGTTTTGTGGAATTTGTATGCTATTTTTAGACCGTTCTTTTAATAAGGATCGTATTCATTTGGAATATTTTGGGTTTTTAATCTGGAATTTATTTAGGGTTTCGACGAAATACCAAATAATATAACTGACGCATAGACAATTTCAGTCTAGCCACCTAACGGCGAAAAATATAATTTTTCTTATTGTTAATTTTATCCGAAATTGCTAGATTTGTGAAGTGAAATTTCGAATATTTTAGCTTTAATCGTTCCGCCAGAACAAATTGACAAAAACGGCCGTATAACGGCGCTGCGTCGCGCGACGTCATCAGAGCAGTGTCTTTAGTCGGTCGCCCTACTAATTCGGACGACGTTTCGAAGGCGCAGTTTATCAATGACGTCGTAGCTACGTAATTATCAAGCATTCCCAAAAAACGATATTTTTTATGATCGAATTCCTGGGTCTACCATCACACGGCGGATAGGGAAGGGAGGGCGGGTTCGAATCCGACCAATGAGGCGTCGTCGGCGCGAGATGTCGCTAGTTGACTGCCTGTAGCGGTTTGAGGGGGAAGCGGCCTTTTCCGGCGCTATCGAGCGACGGCTGCGGAACTATCGACTCCTATCCATTCCTCGCTCGTTCCTCTCCGAGAGTATTGCGTGTTGGCCCTGCCTCTGAGAATCCCAGGGATGCTGGACTCAGCGGTCGCCCTTTCCAGACTGCCCTGGAAGAGTGGGCTCTGCCGCGCTCTTAAGCCTCGGTTACATTAACTGGCTTCTTCTTCTGATTGCCGCGTTTTTAAACGCACTTTTTGCGAGAGCGTGATTTTATTATGCCAGGAATTGTCGTGTTCAAAAGACGTTGGTCCGTTGGATCCGACGACTTTGCTGTGCCTGGGATATTTTTGCTGATTTTGCACACAGTGTGGTGAGTTTTTCAACCTCATATTTTAATATTATTTTTCCGTGATCTCTTTTGGGTTGTGATAAGGGTTTGTGATCTTTGTAATTTGTGTGTTTGAGATGTTTTTTCACTCGTGGTGGGTTGGCGTTTGTTGCGATTTTCCAGTACAGATTGGATAAAGGATTTATCTGTGCAGTTGCATTCGTTATCTTTACGATCAGATTTTAAATTAGTTTTTTTTAAATTAAGAATTTTTCTGTACATATTCGTGGAGTTTCAATTTTATATTGGCGATTAGATTTTTAATAGGTTTGTGTTTTGGAGATCTCGTTTTCCTGTACAGATTTGTGCAGTTTTCGTTCGTAATATTTGCAAACAAGTTTTAAATGAGTTTGGGGTTTTTTGAAATCCACCTGTAAGGTGATTTTTAATAGAAATTTTTAAGCTAAGTGTCGTTGTCTGTAAGTTTAACGGTGATGCCTGTAAACTAATCGGTGATATCTGTAAGTTTAACGGTGCTGCGTATAAGCTAATTGGGGTTATTTGTAGCTTTAACGGCGTTGTCTGTAACTTTAACGGATGAAATCGTGTATTACTAAATATTTTCACCGCTGACAAATGAGTATAAGGATTATCCGAATCCAAAAGTAATATTTCTATTGGTCAGAGTAAAGTTTTGAATAAGCCAACCCTAAAGTACGGCACGTGACAATATTTATTTTTATGAAATGTTAATGCTGATTTATGGCAATTCGTGATGTTACTTATGGTCTCTAAGTGCGAGTGTTTGAAATATTTTCTATCAAAGAGAGATAAAGATTGCAATAGTTTTATCAGCTAGTTGAGCTCTAAACCTGTTACCAAAGATAAAGGTTAAGAACGCAAAAAAATTGCATCTATATATACGACATCAACATTTATCGATGCATTTTCCAAGTCTCAACTGGGTAATGGTAGAAATTGTTAGGCTTGGCGAAATATTTTCTTCGGTGTCCTTTTCAGCAATTTCCCTTTGTGAATGGGCGACGGGATATGCTTCGATCGAATGCCATTGTCGCTTAATTAAGAACTCAATCGACACGCTTTCGAGAATCAACTAAGAGTTCCCTACTATATCGTGATGAGGAGATTTTTATCGACTTTATGGTATAAGAGGATTAAGATAAGGGAAAATTATCGGATCAAAATAAGGGAAAATTATCGGATTAAAATAAGGGGAAAATCAAAGGAAAATTAACGGATTAGAATAAGGGAAAATTAACGGATTCAAATAAGGGAAAATTAACGGATTAAAATAAGGAAAATTTAACGGATTAAAATAAGGAAAAATTAACGGATTAAAATAAGGAAAAATTAACGGATTAAAATAAGTGAAAATTAACCGATTAAAATAGGGGAAAATTAACGGATTAAAATAAGGAAAAATTAACGGATTAAAGTAAAGGAAAATTAACGGATTAAAATAAGGGAAAATTAACGGATTAAAGTAGTGGAAAATTAACGGATTAAAATAAGGAAAAATTAATGGATTAAAAAAATTAACGGATTAAAATATGGTAAAATAAACGGATTAAAATATGGTAAAATAAACGGATTAAAATAAGGGAAAATTAAACAATTAAAATAACGGCATATTAACGGGTTATAGAGATTATTATTATACTACTATTTTATTTTATCGTATAATACTCATTGTAATTTATAATAATTAAGGCTTTTGGCAAAACATTAAAGTTGAGGAAATTAAACACATTCAAAGATCTATCGCAGAAAGCTTTTATTAATTTTACGACTTTACGTCAAGCCTGAGCGGGTCTCCTTAAGGCATTATTTAAGCCTTAGACGATTTATCTATCAGGTTATTGTTGAAGGTTATATTTCATTCCTATTTTATAGATTGTCGTTACGAATCCAATATAAATGGCATTATTATAGATAACAATTTTCAAGGAGTTGATTTCATATCGAAGTCGGTAGATAACCGCAACCACTAGAAGTAAGAAGAAATACCGTAAAAAGAGATATTCAGCGGTTTTAATCACTTTTCAATTAAACAGGGGCGTAGGAACGTCCTAGAAGTTGGAGGGGCCAAATGTAAACGAAAAGGGGTCTGGAGAATGGTTTTTAATTTTTAATGGAGTGTAGCTTCTCCGAATGCACGTGTACATTTTACTACTATGTAAATTGGCAGGAAAAGACTGAAATTTAAACACAGTTGAGGTTCTACAAGATTTATATGCTTTTAAAATGAGAATTTGAGCCTTTTGAAGATTCCAACTGACAAAAGGTTGAAGGGATCAATACCATTAGTTGCCCCTCCCAACAAAATTCTAGGGAGGGGCATTGCCCCCTGCCCCTCCCGGTTCCTACGCCCCTGCAATTAAGTATTGTCATTTTATGACGTCACATGACGTCACCTTTGCTTTTCCCATAGAGGAAAAAACCCAGAACTATCAACAATAGGGGGTTGCTTTTCGCCTGTTCTCGGACTAAAAGTGTACACTTTTTATCCTAAAGCGTTGTATTCACCTGTTCCGGGGAAGAGATTTACTCCGGCCCAGAAACTATTCGCTTGTTCCGGAGTATTAGGGCTACTCTTTTTACTCCTTCTGTAAAGGGGTAAATCGGATTTGGTCGTCTGCCACCCGTTTGGGCGTGATTTGGGGGGTGACACCCAACCGTGAAAACACAAACTAGAGACTAGTAAATAGCCCACCATGCTATCCGCCCCGGGTGTCACCCATGCTAGCTACGCCACTGCTTCTGAAAAGGAGGTGCAAAGGAGTAAATCGGATTTTGTCGTCTGCTAGCCAGAATTTATCTGCTAAAAAGACCACCGGCAACCATTTTTGAAAAACGGTTTTATTCCGACTCAAGCTATTCGCCACCACAGAATCGGAGTAAAATGACGTCATAGCCTTACTCTTCTTACCCTACTCCGCATCCCGGAACAATCGAAAAGAAACCACCTTTTGTACTATAATAAAAATTTCAACTCTATCAAAAATGCAATAAAACTAACATAAAGCTTCGATAATGTGCTTCTAGAGGGAAGCACCTTCAAGCAACTTGTCTGTACTACGTTTGCCATCTATTGGTGGAAATGCGTACTAAAACGCCGTTAATAAAACCTTGTAGAGTAAATAGACCAACTGTAAAAATAATAATAATGCATAAAGGGAACATCCACCTACATAATGTTTATCATACAATAAATATGGTCAAAAGATAGTTTAAAGCAACAGCCGGCTCGATCATTGCGATATTTTGATAAGGCCCTTGTTATTAGAGATGGCAGTGAATCTATCCGATTCTTAAGAAAAACGATTTTACTGGATAGCGTGGTGCCATCTATTAATGGTAAAGGAAGCTAAAATTCAAAATAACGAAACAATATATAATTATTATAATTAGACAACTTATACTCTATTTAGTGGATTTTACGTAAATTATACATCCCATATAAAATATACTGTTAAAAATTACTATAACTTAAGTTATCGTCAAATTACAAACGAGCCAATCAACGCGAGGGGTACTTTTATGTCCCGCCTTTTGGGTCAAAATGTAGCTTAAGTATCTTGTTTTGATTTCGACGATAGCGACATCTGTTGAAAAAAAGAGTTACTTTACGTCCAGTCGACACTAGCTTTAATTTATGATAAAGAGCCAATCACAAACAAAGGCATGTGATTTCGACAGACTGTACTGTACTAACATCTAACAAGGAGACGACCCGAGGTGATAGTCACCGATTTTGTTCAAACTCGGGTATAGTATACACCTCCATGTACCTTAAAAAACCTGCAAGGGAAAAGTTGCGACGGGCTTTCGTTTTGCCATGGCAACCGAAAACGTTTTTGACAACAGGATTTCGGATTTTTCCATTGAAAATAACATTTGAATCTGAAGGATTTTAAGGGTCCCCCTTGTGAAACCTTTTAAAAAATGAAAAATTTCTAAAATTTCAACACCGTTAAAAATACATTTAAATTGATTTTAAAAATTTAATTTAATCAAGTTTAAATGCAATTTGGTCAATTGGGGGACCCTTAAATATGTTCAAAAAATTTATGATAACACGACCAAACTTGTTTCAAACGCGTCGAATAAAGCTTTACAACATTCCATATGCTTATTGGATAAACGAACCTCACCTGAAAACGCTACTATTGATTACTAGACATAAAATGAAGTCCTAAAAAACACCTTTCGCGAATATAATTTCCTTTTTTGGCCGTCGAATCGCTTCAAAAACGTCAGCTGCATTTTTTTCGGAGTTAGCCTTCCTAATCTCACTTTGGACAAACTTTTCAACAAAGGCTGCAAAATTTGATAGAAAAGTTAGATTATCGATTACCAACTGCCAGTCCATCCGAACGGGCTTTAGCGGGCCCGGGGGGGGGGATTGACGAGGGGGTAGGGTGCGACGTATTGGTCTGGCAGCAAAGCGCGCTGAGAGGGAGTTGTGGCTAAAAGACTGAACGCCAGTCGTTGTCATTCATAGCGCGAAACGCGGGTTGGAAATTTACTCGTCGACTGCTTCGCGCTATTGAAATTTCGCGTTGTTTAACTCTGTGAAGTACCTCACGCCTTTAAGCCGCTACTTTTTACACGAGTTTCTCAAATGCGGGTGATTGAGGAGGTTCCGACTTGAATGCCTTGCTCGGAACAAGGTTTAAAGGTCTTTTTTTGTCTGTAAACTTTTGCACAGCTCACAATGATCAAATTTGCTTTGAAACTATGTTGGAAAAATTGTTTTAATTGGGTTTTTTTTCGATTAATTACTTCAGACTTTTTGCTATGGTGGTTATTTTAATGTCAACTTTATATAATATTAATATTTTATTATCAACATTATTTAAATTATAATAGTTAATATTATATTAATATTTTAATATGAACATTATTTAGATTATATTAGTTAATATTAAATTAATATTGTTAAAGAAAATGATAAAACAAGGCCTTTTTAATTGTAAATATATATGCAAATTTATCGAAGTTTTATCATTTTATCTAACAATTTTATCTAAGCATATAGAATTGCAGCCCTTTTTAACAATTTATTATATTAATATTTTAATATGAATATTATTTAAATTATAATAGTTAAAATAATATTAGTATTTTAATGTCAATATTATTTAAATAAGAATAGTTAGTATAATGTTAATATTAAATGAACATTAATATTTTAATGTCAACATCATTTAAATTAGGATAGTTAATAATATTAATATTTATTAATTACTTAGCATATTTATGCATAACTATTCATTGCAAAACTATTAACTGAAAAACGTTAATAATTATTTCAAAAGAAGACTATTTGTAATTTCAAAATTACCGATTTAACTCATTCTCTCAAATTCCATGTACCAATCACAAAAACAAGGCCAAAGATAACCTGTACTAAGATTATCATTTCATCTGCTTCGAAAAGAATCCAAATGACTTGTAACGAATTCAGTGAGAAAATTGATAGTTTTTAGATATTTTAAAGCTGAAAAATTGATTATGTCCACCTTTGTATATGACCAAGTTCTCCATTATGTGTATTACGATTGTGCATATGTGTGTTCTGTTGATATGCACATTAAAGATTTCATTTTATTTCATTCGTCTTTAATCAAATAATTATGTTAAAATATTAAAAATAAATGTATTTTATGTTCAATCATTATAATATAGTTTAACGCTGTTTAACAGTTAATTAATGTTAGCTATCAGCGTCTTGGTTATTAGCCGTGTACCTGAAATGTAATATTCAGATTTCCATTCATTTTGCCGACAGTATCCTGTCGTCTCGCCAAGGAATGAACATTGGCGAACCAGCAAAACGCGGTGTACAGGAAAACGGTTTCGTCAAACTAACTTGGTAGCGCTATTTAACGATGTGAAACTTCAACAGCCGGAGTAGCTAATGTAACGAATTTCTGACGTAACTAAATATGAAGCTTGATTTACGCAATTTCCCAGGCCATTCTAGAAATTCCAAATTAAATCCCATCTTATTAATTATCCATCGAAAATCGCTTATGGAGATTTTGTAATAACTTATTATCAGTCGAGGAACGACTATTTCGGATATTTCCTCAACCCCCCACTTCCGATATTAACTTCCCTGTTTCGGCCTAGTACTCCAAATTTGTATTACAATTGAATTGAAAGGAGCGCCTCCAGCTGCCCGGACACACTCCATTTTCGCGGCCGGCTTCAAAGGCGGCTTTCATTACAACCAGATTTAAACAACACATGGTTTTCTAGATTCTAAAATAGGTCTTGGGATTTTAATATTTTAAAATAGGTCTTGGGATTTTAATTTTTTTAAATAGGTCTTGGGATTTTAATATTTTAACGTAGGTCTTGGGATTTTAATATTTTAAAATAGGTCTTGGGATTTTAATATTTTAAAATAGGTCTTGGGATTTTCATATTTTAAAATAGGTCTTGAGATTTTAATATTTTAAAATGGGTCTTGGGATTTCAATATTTTAAAATGGGTCTTGAAATTTTAATATTTTAAAATAGGTCTTGAGATTTTAATATTTTAAAATAGGTCTTGAGATTTTAATATTTTAAAATGGGTCTCGAAATTTTAATATTTTAAAATAGGTCTTGCGATTTTCATATTTTAAAATAGGTCTTGAGATTTTAATAATTTAAAATGGGTCTTGAGATTTTAATATTTTAAAATAGGTCTTGAGATTTTAATATTTTAAAATGGGTCTTGGGATTTCAATATTTTAAAATGGGTCTTGAAATTTTAATATTTTAAAATTGGTCTTGGGATTTCAATATTTTAAAATAGGTCTTGAGATTTTAATATTTTAAAATATAAATAGAAATTGATATTTAATATTTTAAAATAGAAATAGAAATTGATATTTAATATTTTAAAATAGAAATATAAATTTATATTTAATATTTTAATATTTTAAAATAGAAATATAAATTTATATTTAATATTTTAATATTTTAAAATAGAAATATAAATTTATATTTAATATTTTAATATTTTAAAATAGAAATATAAATTTATATTTAATATTTTAATATTTTAAAATAGAAATATAAATTTATATTTAATATTTTAATATTTTAAAATAGAAATATAAATTTATATTTAATATTTTAATATTTTAAAATAGAAATATAAATTTATATTTAATATTTTAATATTTTAAAATAGAAATATAAATTTATATTTAATATTTTAATATTTTAAAATAGAAATATAAATTTATATTTAATATTTTAATATTTTAAAATAGGTCTTGGGATTTCAATATTTTAAAATAGCTCTTGAGATTTTAATATTTTAAAATATAAATAGAAATTGATATTTAATATTTTAAAATAGAAATAGAAATTTGTATTTAATATTTTAAAATATAAATAGAAATTGATATTTCATATTTTAAAATTGAAATAGAAATTGATATTTCATATTTTAAAATAGAAATAGAAATTGATATTTCATATTTTAAAATTGAAATAGAAATTGATATTTCATATTTTAAAATAGGTCTTGGGATTTTATAATTTTAAAACAGGTCTTCAGATTTTATAATTTTAAAACAGGTCTTCAGATTTTAATATTTCAAAGTTGATCTTTAGATTTTAATATTTTAATAATTCAAAGTTGATTTTCTGATTTTAATATTTTAAAATAGAAATAGAAATTACGATTTAATGTTTTAAAATAGAAATTGAAATTGATATTTATTATTTTAAAATAGATGTTTGGATTTTTAATATTTCAAAATAGATCTTGAGCTTTTAAAATTTTTAAATAGATCTTGGAATTTTCGTTTTTTAAAATAGACATTGGAATTTTCATATTTTAAAATAGATCTTGAAATTTTCATATTTTAAAATAAATTATAATATTTTAAAAAAGATTTTGATATTTTTAAAATAGATTTTGATATTTTTAAAAAAGATTTTGAAATTTTACAAAAGATTTTGATATTTTAAAAAAGATTTTGATGTATTTAAAATAGATTTTGATATTTTTAATAAATGTTGATTTTAACATTTTAGAGGATAACGAAGTACAAGAGAATAAATTTTAAGAATAATAATTTAAAATTTTTTGAAGAAGTAACTACCAATCTCTCCATATTGTTTTTCTTCAGTGTATCTTAAAAATAAAATATGAAGCCTAATTCTGTTTATTTTAGGTTAAGCTTTTTCTATATTAACTTGGTTTTGCGCTTAAATAAAAGTGAATTATTAACGATTGCAAGATGGCGGCCTCCAGGCGGCGCCCCCAAACCTCGGTTGTGAAATCGGCGCTTAGTCGAAGTACCGCGCTTGGCAGTCGTCGCCAGACGCGCCCTCTATGATCATACTTTGAATTATGTATCGTGTCTCTTCTAAAATCCCCCCATTTGCCAAGAAGACCCTTCAACTCTTCATCCGCGCTTCGAGCTTACGACCAACAGATTTCACCCTCTCCTTACCTTTGTCCGCGGTATCTCCATACTTCGGTTTCGCCATTGAGAAACGACACGTTAACTTTAAAGCGCGCGATAAAGGGTGATTATCGGCGGACTTGGCTGTTTTAAAATGAATAACAAGACGTTTTGCGGTTAGCCGGTGTCGGTAGGCCGGCTCATTCGCTTTTCGTCTATTGTTCCTAGTAATATTGATTGTCGCCGAATGGTGGCGTATATTGCTTTGTCGGGAAGGCGTTGATTGGTCCGAGATGTTATTGAGTCATCGATGAAGGTGATCCAACTTCGTTTGTTTAGATTTATTTCCAGATGATGGCTTTGCGTTTCGAATTTAATTGTTGACATTGAACATTTGCGGGGATTATTATTCCAAGAATGTACTTTGGGGAGATAATTTAAACCTCGGCCAGAGAGGGGGGGAATAGGTCTTTGATTTCATTGACATTTAGGGGATTGAGAGCAACGCTCAAAATAATCTCAAACATAGCCATGCTAGTTAATTATCAATCAAAACCTTTTTGCCTATTCTAATTGTAATTATTTTATAACGTATTTATTTTTGTTTAGGGATAATAGTTGATTTTATAAAATAAAAAGTGGTCTTGCCCAATTTGTTAAAATGTTGCTCTTACGTCACAAGATCCAGCTTTATTAGTATATTTTTCGCACGAGCGATTTTCACGCGCGCCAGAAAAAGCTATATTCCTCGCGACTGTAGCGCGCGCTCGTAGACTAGTAGAAGTAAGAGACTGTGACGTATAAGAGCAACATTTAAACAAGAAGGCCACGTTACTTCATAAAAAGTACTATTCGCGTTCCATAAAATAAGCTACGCTTGCTGAACTTGTTTTAATGTAGCTCATTCGTCGCGAAATACGTAGGGAACTTAAAAGGAATATAACCTGCAAGTCAATCTTTATGGAAGACCCCTTCATATTTTCAAATTACCTTGTACAATGACGCCCTGGGTTGGAAAAAATCTCTTTTTTTTATATAAAAACCTTAAAAAACCCGTTTTTTTAAGTTTAAACGAGGTCGTTTTTGGTTTAAATCAGGTTTTTTTAAACTGTTGTATTTTACTTTTAATCTATTTTTCGCTTTAGCCGTGCATACATATTACCAATCAACTAAAAATTAATATGAATATTATTACAAGTTTCACGTGACCAGAAAAAAGATTTAGTTTTAGTTTCATTTTGTCTCACCAGAACGAAATTTCAGTTTTAGTTTCAATTTTAATTTTGTATAAATGCCGGGTGACCAGGAAAATGCCTCGAAAATTTTATAAAAAGAATAGGTAATTTTTAGGGAACTAAAGGAAAATATAGGAAAAACCATAAGCAAAAATAAAGATCCTTATCGAAAAACAGTAGCGGAAATGAAGTTAAATAGAGGATAGAAATATTTCTTCCGTTCTTGCAGAGCAACTCAGTTTGTCACTCTAAGCGCCTTCACACGTACACCTAGAAACCGCTTCGGTTGGCTCGTATGAATAGACATTAAAACCAACTATTCTAGTGTCGTACCCAAAATTCCCATGTTTTTCGCGCTTTGGTTTAAAATCCGCTACGAGATGTCGCTACTGTACGTGTGAGTCACGCGTAAGGGGAATACAACCATTATTATTATTATTGCTATGAGAGGAGAAGGAGGACTTGTTTATAATTCACCGTAATTAGTCCGTATTTGCAAATCAGCCCCTGTCCATTCGGCAGCCCCCAGGGAGGTAGCTTCCCCGCATTGCTCAGTTCAGTTCCCGCCCCCTCCCTTCCCCCACTCAATTGCTTCGCGATTAGCCCTGAATCTGCGACCCCCTTCCGCCCCCCGAAACTCAACAGCTTCACTGTCTTCGTAGTAAGGTCTATGGTGTGACTGGTGTCTTACTCGCTCTGAGCCTCCAAGCGTTTTGACGGAGCGCTGTCGCATTCGACTGCAGCGCCGCCACGTTACTACGATATAAACTCATATTCGCCCCGTTGTTTACCATAATGTTTCGTAAGTGTACCGTTTTGGGAATTATTTGAATGAAAGCTTTTCGGAGAGTGACGTTATCATTATATTATCATTATATTATATTATATTATATTATATTATTATATTATTATATTATAATTATTAAAATTATTATTATATTATATTATATTATATTATATTATATTATATTATATTATATTATCATTCGGAGAGTGACGTTATCGCGAGAGGGAAATCTCCCGCCCAGCGAGACGTTGTGTAAGGCGAATTGTTAGACGCTTTAGTTATCAGGTGTACATATCATGCTGGAAATGACGGGAAATCACTGAAAAAATAGTGGAAATCACTGAGAAAATAGTTTAAATCTTTTAAAAAATAGTAAATAGCGGAAATCTGCAAAAAATTATTAGAAATCTCTGAAGAATTAGTAGAAATCTATGAGAAGTTAGTGAAAATCTATGAGAAGTTAGTGAAAATCTCCGAAAGCAATGAAATGTCTAAGGAATTAGTAGAAATCTATGAGAAGTTAGTAGAAATCTATGAGAAGTTAGTGAAAATCTCCGAAAGCAATGAAATGTCTAAGGAATTAGTAGAAATCTATGAAAAGTTAGTAGAAATCTATGAGAAGTTAGTGAAAATCTCCGAAAACAATGAAATGTCTAAGGAATTAGTAGAAATCTCTGATAAGTTAGTGAAAATCTCCGAAAACAATGAAATGTCTAAGGAATTAGTAGAAATCTATGAGAAGTTAGTAGAAATCTATGAGAAGTTAGTGAAAATCTCCGAAAGCAATGAAATGTCTAAGGAATTAGTAGAAATCTATGAGAAGTTAGTAGAAATCTATGAGAAGTTAGTGAAAATCTCCGAAAGCAATGAAATGTCTAAGGAATTAGTAGAAATCTATGAGAAGTTAGTAGAAATCTATGAGAAGTTAGTGAAAATCTCCGAAAACAATGAAATGTCTAAGGAATTAGTAGAAATCTATGAAAAGTTAGTAGAAATCTATGAGAAGTTAGTGAAAATCTCCGAAAACAATGAAATGTCTAAGGAATTAGTAGAAATCTATGAAAAGTTAGTAGAAATCTATGAGAAGTTAGTGAAAATCTCCGAAAGCAATGAAATGTCTAAGGAATTAGTAGAAATCTATGAGAAGTTAGTAGAAATCTATGAGAAGTTAGTGAAAATCTCCGAAAACAATGAAATGTCTAAGGAATTAGTAGAAATCTATGAGAAGTTAGTAGAAATCTATGAGAAGTTAGTGAAAATCTCCGAAAACAATGAAATGTCTAAGGAATTAGTAGAAATCTATGAAAAGTTAGTAGAAATCTATGAGAAGTTAGTGAAAATCTCCGAAAGCAATGAAATGTCTAAGGAATTAGTAGAAATCTATGAAAAGTTAGTAGAAATCTATGAGAAGTTAGTGAAAATCTCCGAAAACAATGAAATGTCTAAGGAATTAGTAGAAATCTCTGATAAGTTAGTGAAAATCTCCGAAAACAATGAAATGTCTAAGGAATTAGTAGAAATCTATGAGAAGTTAGTAGAAATCTATGAGAAGTTAGTGAAAATCTCCGAAAGCAATGAAATGTCTAAGGAATTAGTAGAAATCTATGAGAAGTTAGTAGAAATCTATGAGAAGTTAGTGAAAATCTCCGAAAGCAATGAAATGTCTAAGGAATTAGTAGAAATCTATGAAAAGTTAGTAGAAATCTATGAGAAGTTAGTGAAAATCTCCGAAAACAATGAAATGTCTAAGGAATTAGTAGAAATCTCTGATAAGTTAGTGAAAATCTCCGAAAACAATGAAATGTCTAAGGAATTAGTAGAAATCTCTGATAAGTTAGTGAAAATCTCTGAAAATAATGAAATATCTAAGGAATTAGTGGAAATCTCCGAAGAATTAGTAGAAATCTCTGAGAAGTTAGTGGAAATCTCTGAAAACAATGAAATATCTAAGGAATTAGTGGAAATCTCCGTAGAATCAGTAGAAATCTCTGAGAAATTAGTGTAAATCTCTGAAAGCAATGAAATATCTGAGGAATTAGTGGAAATCTCTGAAAGCATTGAAATCTCCGAGGAATTAGTGGAAATCTCTGAAAGCATTGAAATCTCCGAAAGCATTGAAATCTCCGAGGAATTAGTGGAAATCTCTGAAAGTATTGAAATCTCCGAGGAATTAGTGGAAATCTCCGAAAGCATTGAAATCTCCGAGGAAATAGTGGAAATCTCCGAAAGCATTGAAATCTCCGAGGAATTAGTGGAAATCTCTGAAAGCATTGAAATCTCCGAGGAATTAGTGGAAATCTCTTAAAGCAATGAAATCTCCGAGGAATTAGTGGAAATCTCTGAAAGCAATGAAATCTCCGAGGAAATAGTGGAAATCTCTGAAAGCATTGAAATCTCCGAGGAATTAGTGGAAATCTCTGAAAGCATTGAAATCTCCGAGGAATTAGTGGAAATCTCTGAAAGCATTGAAATCTCCGATGAATTAGTGGAAATATCCGAGGAAATAGTGGAAATCTCTGAAAGCATTGAAATCTCCGAGGAATTAGTGGAAATCTCTGAAAGCATTGAAATCTCCGAGGAATTAGTGGAAATATCCGAGGAAATAGTGGAAATCTCTGAAAGCATTGAAATCTCCGAGGAATTAGTGGAAATCTCTGAAAGCATTGAAATCTCCGAGGAATTAGTGGAAATCTCTGAAAGCAATGAAATCTCCGAGGAATTAGTATATTTAGAATATTTTCTATGCATATGAAGAAACCTACTTACAATAATTTACGACTCTTGTGTAATCACGTTTTATAGTCTAATTCTTATTATCTACAATGTTTATTTTTAACGGTGAATTTTAATACGCTTTGCCACCAATAGATGGCAGACGCAGTCGAGAAAAGTCGCTTTTCGTCTAGATTTTTATCAGTTATGTCTTTAGGAAAGAAGAGTAAAAGACAACGAGACTTAAAATGTGCACAAAAATTTTTATTAAAAATTGAATTATTAAACAATTGCCTAAATCGCGACTTTGGACCTGGTATTGACAGGCTTAATAATTGGAAAAAATTGTTTATAAATTCCTGACACAATTGTAAAACGGTACACACCCCTGAAGACTGCACAATCACGTGACCGAAACTAGTCGGGTCGAATATTTTAATTTTTAATAAAAAATTTTGTGCACATTTTAACTTTCGTTGTCTTTTACTCTTCTTTCCTAAATTAATTTGCACAAGTAGCTAGAATTATTAAATTAGTTATGTCTTTCCTTTTTTGATTAGGCCCTGACCATATAAAAACTAAATTATTCTAAAAACATTTCAGTTAAAGAAAAATACCATAGAGTAACTCACTCGCATAGAGTGGAAGGAAGGCCCTATGAACATAGCTGATCGGGCTCGTCTCACACTAAGAGCCCGAGCTCAATTTCAGACTGAGCCCAGGCTTTATTATGAAAATAATACGAGCCCGAGAAGAGACCAAAACGTTGTGGTCATTTAATTTGAGCCCGAGATGAGACCATTTTAATATAGCGTATTTGTGTGAGCTCGAGATGAGACCATTTAAATAAACTAAATTGCTGTGAGCCTGAGCTGCGTCCAATATAATATGGTGTGTTACTACGAGTCCGAGCTGAGACCATTTTAATATAGCGTATTTGTGTGAGCTCGAGATGAGACCATTAAAATAAACTAAATTGCTGTGAGCCTGAGCTGCGTCCAATATAATATAGTGTGTTACTACGAGTCCGAGATGAGACCATTTTAATATAGCGTATTTGTGTGAGCTCGAGATGAGACCATTAAAATATAGTAAATTGCTGTGAGCCTGAGCTGCATCCAATATAATATGGTGTGTTACTACGAGTCCGAGCTGAGACCATTTTTTGTAACGAGTCCGATATGAGACCTTTTAATTTTTAAGAGACGGTTATGTGTCCATTTTTGCACGATCATGTTCCCCTTGGCCACTGGGGAGCGCTGCCGCGCAGAGAAACACGGGCCGTAGCCGTAACGCTTTATTTCTCCCCGACACGACCAACTTTGATTACGTGCTGTTTGCGTGGTATACGTAAAGAGCGAATAGCGCGTGATCACAGTTGGCCGTGTCGCCCTTGAAGAGAGCTCTGGCCTACTAGGTTAATACGGAAACGTGTTTTCACTCAATGGTTTTCTGATTGGTCCAAAGTAAACTACCTTCTGGAATGTTCGAAGATTGTTGTAGTGAAGAGAATAAAATAACAGACCTGGTCGCCCAGCTGTTTCGTTTGACTTAGGATTTATATATCAATATAAAAAATATTAAAACTTCAAAAAGATATTAACAGACTGAAATGCCCCGCGAGTTACGCAAATTCTTCTGAGACTGACACGAGCCCTTGTTAGTAACAGAATTAAGTATGAGCCCGAGACAAGCTCAAATGTTTAGGGAGAGGAATTGTGATTTCGAGACGAGCTCTTGTGTTTAGGAGATAAAAAATATGAGCCCGAGACGAGCTCTCGTATTTAGGAAAAAACTTATGAGCCCGAGACGAGCTCTCGTATTTAGGAAAAAACTTATTAGCCCGAGACGAGCTCTCGTATTTTTGGAGAAATTATTGTGAGACCGAGACGAGACTAAGGCCAAACTAAAAGTTTGGTGAGACTGAGCCCGAGACCAAGTCTTGGTGTGCAGCTATGCCTATGAAAGCGCACGAAACAATAATCCTAACGGGCCAATTGGTTTTCGAGGCGTGAATAAAAAAGGTCTGAGGAGCGATGGTGTTGTTTTTACATTTTTTTAGAGTATAAACTTACTCTTTTATCCAGATATTGTACATTAACTTTAGGCCAACTTGTTTATTTCGTGTTAAGAAGTTTCGCTGATTGCCTTCCACTCTATGTAAGTGGGTTACTCAAAGCCACTTTAATCATACCAAAAATATTGTTTCCAAAAAATAAACATTCGATTTGCTACAAAATCCCTGAAAATATTTTTAACTTAATGAAATTCTGTAAAATTAAAAAACAAAATCTGGAAATCAGGGAAAACATAATGCAATATTTACGTATTCCCGAATTTTAAAGATGTTTTTTATGTGGATGCCTTCTAGGAGTAGTAAACACAAGGGGTGTTGTGTTTACTACTCCTAGATGCCTTTTTAATTTTTGGAATTTAGTTCCAAAAATCAGTTATCCCAAAACATAATTTGACTACTATCAAATTTAATGTATTTTTAAAGTGTTAAATAATCAATAATAATTTTTTTAAAAACGTAAGATTATTTACCACGTTTTGGAACTGAGGTAACGAAATATTTATATTCAATCATGGATAGTAGATTTTAGAGGATCGGTAAAAAGCCTGGTTTTTAGCCCCCGTAAGCCAATAACACTAAGGGAGTCGTCCAAGGTCATTTGAGAAAAACAAAGTATCGCTAAGAGTGGACGATACTGTTCGAAAAAAAGAAAAAAGATAAACACGAAGTACATTTTTACTCCAAAAGGTATTTTTTCACGATTTTATAGATTAAATATGATATACTAAATATCAGTTGATAGTTTTTATTGAATTAAAAAACCAAAATTAAAAATTACTAAAATATAAAGCGCAAAAAATGACGTAACAATATCAACCGCGTTAGATTGCCATTTTGAAATTTTATGATCACGTCTACAAACGACTTGCAAGACTCCCTCGGATGCACTGTGGAAGGGTATCGAAAACCTGTCCTCTTAATTTACTGTCCATGATTCAATTTATATTCTAATTTTGTTATTTAAATTTGATAGTGGAATCTAAATACAATTTGTTACCAGTATTCTCAAACTGAAATGAATGATTTAAGATCAGAATATATTACATGGTGGCTCAGTAATAATAATATCATAAGAAATCAGTTACGCGCCAAAGCGCATATCGTATAATGTTGATTTTATTCGGTTGAAACGTGCATAAGCTTCCAACGACTTTTCAAAATTCTTTTTGTTGGCTCGAAATTCATCATACATCGATTTTCTAAAACTATTACAGAGGGAAAATTATTTATTAATAATTATTTAATTAATTAATTAATTAATTAATTAATGGGGTGGAGTAATTCTCATCCCCGGAACAGACGAATAAAACGTTTTAGGGTAAAAAGAGTACACCTTTAGTCCGAGAACAGGCGAAAAGAAACCACCTAGTAGTAACTAGTTTAAGCCAATCTAAAACTAGTTTTGTGTCGTCAGGTGTTCCACGTTACCACAAAATTGCTCTTTTCCGTATTTCTACAGTCAGAACGGGTTTTCAAGAGCCCGCAATACTGTTAAAAAATACGCGTCAGCGCCACTAGTGACAGAATAATAAGTGTTGTTTTCCCTTCAATGCAATACATTTAGCCAATGGCTTACGTTCTTAAGAATTCCATTCAATGTCAGAGTTACGGCTCTTTCGCTCGAAGGCATACATATTTCTCGAAAAATCAAGATTAACACATATTTCTCGAAAAATCAAGATTAACACATATTTCTCGAAAAATCAAGATTAATACATATTTCTCGAAAAATCAAGATAAATCAAGGTTAATACATATTTCTCGAAAAATCCAGATTAATACATATTTCTCGAAAATTCAAGATAAATCAAGGTTAATACATATTTCTCAAAAAATCCAGATTAATACATATTTCTCGAAAAATCAAGATAAATCAAGGTTAATACATATTTCTCGAAAAATCTAGATAAATCAAGGTTAATACATATTTCTCGAAAAATCTAGATTAACACATATTTCTCGAAAAATCCAGATTAACACATATTTCTCGAAAAATCAAGATAAATCAAGGTTAATACATATTTCTCGAAAAATCAAGATTAACACATATTTCTCGAAAAATCAAGATTAACACATATTTCTCGAAAAATCAAGATTAATACATATTTCTCGAAAAATCAAGATAAATCAAGGTTAATACATATTTCTCGAAAAATCCAGATTAATACATATTTCTCGAAAATTCAAGATAAATCAAGGTTAATACATATTTCTCAAAAAATCCAGATTAATACATATTTCTCGAAAAATCAAGATAAATCAAGGTTAATACATATTTCTCGAAAAATCTAGATAAATCAAGGTTAATACATATTTCTCGAAAAATCTAGATTAACACATATTTCTCGAAAAATCCAGATTAACACATATTTCTCGAAAAATCAAGATAAATCAAGGTTAATACATATTTCTCGAAAAATCAAGATTAACACATATTTCTCGAAAAATCAAGATTAACACATATTTCTCGAAAAATCAAGATTAATACATATTTCTCGAAAAATCAAGATAAATCAAGGTTAATACATATTTCTCGAAAAATCCAGATTAATACATATTTCTCGAAAATTCAAGATAAATCAAGGTTAATACATATTTCTCAAAAAATCCAGATTAATACATATTTCTCGAAAAATCAAGATAAATCAAGGTTAATACATATTTCTCGAAAAATCTAGATAAATCAAGGTTAATACATATTTCTCGAAAAATCTAGATTAACACATATTTCTCGAAAAATCCAGATTAACACATATTTCTCGAAAATCCAGATTAACACATATTTCTCGAAAAATCCAGATTAACACATATTTCTCGAAAAATCCAGATTAACACATATTTCTCGAAAAATCCAGATTAACACATATTTCTCGAAAAATCCAGATTAATACATATTTCTCGAAAAACTGAAGATTTATCCATATAGAATTCCATTCTATGTCAGAGTTACGGCTCTTTCGCTCGAAGGCAGAAGTAGCGATCTTTGACGTCGCCCCCCCCCCCAGTCTGCAACCCCCCTCCTGGATCGGGATGACGTCACCTGGCCCTATGCGACCCCATTAAGTCTTCTCCCTGTTCCTTAACGAAGCATCGATTCGCCGGCGATTGCGACCACCTTAACCAGTCGCTCCCCGCTGTTTGGACATCTAAGAAGCGTCATATTAAGGTTAAACCACTCTTGATAGTCTCATTCCCTTTCGAGAAGCGCTTTGGACTCGGCTTGTCGCTCTTCAACGCACTCGGCTCAGATCGCGTCTAGTTACGCTCTAAGTACTACCTCGCGATTGCAATTGTAGACTGATCTTTTGCGTGAGTGTACCATATGGATTCGGGTGCTGTAGTTGGCTGTAATTTACCAAATCTCGACCCCTCCAATTACGGGGGTTGTTCATGTGGATTCGGATGTTGTACGGTGTTAATCAAAATTAATCTAGATTTATACATATTTCTCGAAAAATCAAGATTAATCAAGCTTAATCAAGATTAATACATATTTCTCGAAAAATCCAGATTAATAAATATTTCTCGAAAAATCCAGATT
Source organism: Leiobunum rupestre (assembly GCF_980474605.1). Lineage (NCBI taxonomy): Eukaryota > Metazoa > Arthropoda > Arachnida > Opiliones > Sclerosomatidae > Leiobunum > Leiobunum rupestre. Next base: position 48,079,581 of record NC_143385.1, on the reverse strand, counting down.
AATCAAGATTATTCAAGATTAATACATATTTCTCGAAAAATAGAGATTAAATAAGATTAATACATAATTCTCGGAAAACTCGAGATTTATCGATATTTATCCATATTTCACGAAAAAGTCAAGATTAATTAAGATAAATTCTTATTTCTCGAAAAATAGAGATTAACCAAGATTTATACGTATTTCTAAAAAAAAGGCAAATTAATCAAGATTGACACCGTTTTCTATATTTCTAAAAAAAGGCAGATTAATCAAGATTGACACCGTTTTCTATAATTCTAAGGTGGTGCTTTAAAACTCAAGATTGTCATCTTGCATTTGGTATAAATTCTTAATATGGCGTTGTTACTGAGAAGCTTAAAAAGATTCAAAACTTATTAAAAAAAACAGATTAATCAAGATGTCTGCGTCAAGATTATTCAAAATTTATCATTTTTTATCGAAAAATCCAGATTAAGCCAGATTTAATAAATATTTTTCGAAAAACCGACATTAATCAAAATTTATATACATTTCTCAGAAAAAATTAACCTGAATTATTTCTCGAAAAACTAGATTTATAATTATTTATCGAAAAACAAGACATCCTGATTTATACTTTTTTCTTATTTCTCGAAAAACGAGATTTATAATTATTTATCGAAAAACAAGACATCCTGATTTATATTTTTTTCTTATTTCTTGAGAAACGAGATTTATGATTATTGAAATACAAGATTTATCGAGATTTATACGTATTTCTAAAAAAAAGGCAAATTAATCAAGATTGACACCGTTTTCTATATTTCTAAAAAAAGGCAGATTAATCAAGATTGACACCGTTTTCTATAATTCTAAGGTGGTGCTTTAAAACTCAAGATTGTCATCTTGCATTTGGTATAAATTCTTAATATGGCGTTGTTACTGAGAAGCTTAAGAAGATTCAAAACTTATTAAAAAAAAACAGATTAATCAAGATGTCTGCGTCAAGATTATTCAAAATTTATCATTTTTTATCGAAAAATCCAGATTAAGCCAGATTTAATAAATATTTTTCGAAAAACCGACATTAATCAAAATTTATATACATTTCTCAGAAAAAATTAACCTGAATTATTTCTCGAAAAACGAGATTTATAATTATTTATCGAAAAACAAGACATCCTGATTTATACTTTTTTCTTATTTCTTGAGAAACGAGATTTATGATTATTGAAATACAAGATTTATCGAGATTTATTAATTACAAAATTAATACACATCTCTAGAAACAAACAAAATTTATCAAGATTCATTTCTCGAACTGAAAGGTTTTTCTTTAGCGACTATAATTTCCATTAACGACAATTTGCTTTCGTTAACGCTTAAGGGAAGAACTATCTAAACTGAACTAAATCCTAGTTTACTAAATCCTAGTTTTGAGATTTAAAGCAACTGTCGGCGTTATCATTGCCACCTGTATTATGATAAGGCCATTGTTATTAAAGATGGCAATGAATCTATCCGATTCTTCGAAAAAACGACTTTACGGAGAGCGTGGTGCCACCTATTAATGGGAAAGGAAGCTAAAATTCAGCTAATACAATAACGTCGTCAGAGAACCATTTATAATTATTATAATTAAAAAACTTATACTCTACTTACAAGGAGACGACCCGAGGCGTTACACACCGATTTCGTTCAAACTCGAAGGATTGGTAGACCTTCATGTAACTTGAAAAATCCTAAAGGGAATTTATTCAATGGGCAACGGTTTGGCCATGGCAACGAAAAATGTTTTTGACAACACAAAATGGAAATTTTCCCATTGGGAATAACATGGGATTTGGACCGATTCCCTGTGAAAAATTTTAAAAAATTGTTAAAAATTGATGAAAAAAAATCAAAATTGATCACATTTTGATCAATTTGAACCAAATGGGTGAAAATGAACCGATATAGCTTAAATAGGAAAAATTTTATGTTGTCAAAAACATTTTCCGTTGCCATGGCAAAACCGTTGCCCATTGAATAAATTCCCTTTAGGATTTTTCAAATTACATGAAGGTCTACCAATCCTTCGAGTTTGAGCGAAATCGGTGTGAAACACCTGGGGTCGTCTCCTTGTTAGTGGACTTTAATCTAAATTATATATCCCGTATAAAATATATTGTTAAAAATTACTATAATTTAAGTTTTCGTCCAATTTACAAACGAGCCAATCAACGTGAGGGGTACTTTTATGCCCCGCCTTTTGGGTCAAAATGTAGCTTAAATATCTTGTTTTGATTTCGACGCTAGCGACATCTGTTGAAAAAAAGAGTTACTTCACGTCGAGCCGACACTTGCTTTAATTCTATAAACTAAAAAAAATTATAATTTATGGTTAACGACATAACGAAAAAATTTCTTCCTTTAGCGATTATAATTTCCACTAACGACATTTTCCTATCCTTAAAGCTTATCGATAAGGGTCGAAATATACCAAATTCCTTTATTTAATTTAATTTAAAACAACACAAATTAAAAAGTTAACTAAGCCTGTTGTACTTAAGCCTCGTCAAAAGGGCTTATTTAATAAAGCGAACAACCAAGGAATTCGGGTAACACAATTTGAATTGTAAATTGAATGACATTTTAATATCAACGGGCAGTTTTTAAGAGTCCGTGTAGTCGCCACATGATGTTATTTAGCATCTGCGGGTTATTTTATCCTTAACGGATTAACTTGAAATTGCAGTGTCTTAGCTAAGAAAACAACGTAAAATTTCCAATTTTTAAATTAATTAAAAATGGTAAATGGAATTGAAACATATTTTATCCGTTTCGTATCTATTTCAACCGATAGATGGAGTGGAAAATAATACGGCCAACTGGAAAGTGATAATTATTGCGGCGACTCTCTCGTGAGCGTCTATTCTCAGACCACTTACATCCAACGGGACTCGAAACGTCAAAATAAATATTATCCTCACAACTGATAACATTTGGTGACACCATCATTTGTCGGTAAAATTTAAAAGTAAATATTCATAATTATTCGGATTATTAATTATAATATTAATATAATTCGTTTACATAATTCATTATTCATATAATTTTAATAAAATTTTAGTATCATTATTAAAAATAATTATAATTACCATTTTAATAATACTTTAATATTTTTAAAAATATTATAATTATATTTTTTATAATATTTTAATATTTTTAAAAATATTATAATTATAATTATAATTTTAATATTAATTTATCAATATTTAATATTTTAACTAAATATTGATGTGCATTAAAATATTATCGCGCTTTTTACGAGGATAATTTCTATATTCAAGTCTATAGTAACAATAAAAGTCCCGTTGGATGTAAATTGATTGTGGTCGATAGTGATGGTTGTTGTAAACCACTCACGGTAAAAATTTAAAAACCAAAAACCATATCTTAGTTCGACCTTTTAACATGTACGACATAACGTAACTCAAAAACTTTGATTTGTTAAAATTGGTTTTTTAACCGTCAAACATTACGCCAAAAACATTAATTGCCCCAAGAAGCTTAAAAATATTTCGCGACCAAAATATTTAGTCTTAACCTAAAACCATTAAAAAATTTAATCTTGATACGCTTAAAAAATTCTTAAGACGGTAAAAACAAATTTAAGGACGGTTCAAATCTTGATCCTAAAATTTGTTCTTAAGACGCTTAAAAACATTTAAGGCAATTAAAGGCCTAGGTTTTTTTCTGCCTGTCTCCCTTTAAATTAACTTAGTGGAGCACAAATACCCTGGTGGTAGGCCAACCGCTGAACATGTTGGCCTAATTTAAAGGGCAGAAGAAAACCTAGGCCTTTAAAATTTGATCTTTAGGCGATTTAAAAGAGCTTATCTCAATGCGCTTAGAATAATTTTATATTAAGGCACTTAATTTTTTATCTTAAAGTGTTTAAAGAATTTAATCTGAAGACCCTTTAAAAGATTGATCTGAAGACCATTTAAAAGATTGATCTCAAGACCCTTAAAGAAATTGATCTCAAGACCCTTAAAGAAATTGATCTCAAGACCCTTAAAGAAATTGATCTCAAGACCCTTAAAGAAATTGATCTCAAGACATTTAAAGAAATTGATCTCAAGACCCTTAAAGAAATTGATCTCAAGACCCTTAAAGAAATTGATCTCAAGACATTTAAAGAAATTGATCTCAAGACCCTTAAAGAAATTGATCTCAAGACCCTTAAAGAAATTGATCTCAAGACCCGTAAAGAAATTGATCTCAAGACCCGTAAAGAAATTGATCTCAAGACCCTTAAAGAAATTTATTTTAAGACCCTAAAAGAAATTGATCTTAAAGAATAAAGAATTTAAGGCTCTTTAAAAATGTTTAGCTCAAGGCGCTTTAAAATGCTTATTTTAAGGCGCTTAGAAAAAAAAATTTCTGAAGACACTTAAATTAATTTGATCTTAAGACGCTTGAAAACATTCCTTGCCTTAAGACGTTCAAAAATATTTCTTAGCAATGCTCAATCCATTTTATTATTTATTCGCCTTTTGACCTTCTGACATTATTGCATTTTCTTAAAGACGCCCAATTTATTTCATTTTATTGCCTAGTCGTTCGAAAATCTGTTTTTTCCCTCTGATCGAATATAACCTTTTCCGATTTCAGTAAGGGCATTTCTTACAACTCGAACCTTAGTTGAACTATATTAGCATCTTTTGCAGATTTTAGTAGAAATATACCGTAGGAGAAAAATCTTTGTTATCTTAATTATTGACGTTAATTTTAATTTTATGGAGTGTGTATCATTAAGTTGATTTAAATAAACAGTAACAGTTAATTTGTCACCCTTTAATCAAATTATAAAGAATCGTTCAGTTCAGTCTAAAGCTAGTTTTGTCCCGTCGCGTATTCCACTTTATGATGATTTTCTTTTAATAATTAAATAGCCAGAACAGTCACAACGGGGCCGCATTCGGGGAAAAATGTTGCTCCTCTCTTGAAAACGTTTCTTTTTCTCTTTCTCCTCCTGCGCAGTCGCGAGTGACGTCTCTGGAGTTCGTGTTTTCGGGAGATCGAATTAGAGGGGCTTATAGTTTACTTCCATTTGTCTGTCGTTTCTTTTTTCTTTTTAAATATACCCAAACGATACGTTGAAGTAAAAGTCGCTCAATTTTAAATTAGATAAACCAGCAATTTTCAATTTCCGTTTAATTTAATTTAATTTTATATCCTTTCACTTTTCATTATTTTTGTAATCTATTATATTATATATTATATTATATTATTTATTATTTATTGGAGCGTTGCTCTCTCACTAGCATTATGATAACACGGTTTATCAGAAACTATTATACCTATTGAAATGAAACTTCACACACACAAAGATCTCAACAGCCTGTGTCCTAACGAAGCCCGAATTTAGAATTTATTTGATAAATTAATTATATAATTTAAAAAACATTTATTTTGAGTCATATTTTAAATTATTCCGTTGAATGACAACCATTAATTAAAAATTTAATTGAAAATTATCCTATTCATTGGATTATTTAAATTTAAAGTTTGGAAAAGTATCTACGGATCCGCAGACCCCGCGAGGGTTGGGGGCGCATGGAATTTTAACTAAATAGGGGGCCCATTCGTTTTAAGTATTAATTTTTAAAAATAAATCTTCAATTATTGGTAAATATGTAGAAATCTGGCACGTACCCCCAAAATTTTCGGAGAACTTGTGCTCAACCTCACTCAATATCCTACTGCGGGGGGCCCAAATTTTGTCGTTATGCCACTGAAAGTATCTTGTATTGAAATTTTGATCAGTTTCTTAAATAGTCAAACTAAAAGGTCTAAGCCTGGGACAAAACAAAAATATACAAAAAAATAGTCTTTATTATGTATTCATTAAAATGTTCATGAATATTTCGACGTATTAAGTGACTAGCTAAAATAGAGAAGGGCCAGAGGATATTTTCGAGGGGGCAGCTCTTGCAAATCGAAATTTCATTTGAGGGAGTAGTTTTTTTTTATTAGGCATGGATCCACTAATAGAGAAAGTTATCAATACCTCCAAATTGTTATTAGGAAAATTAATACTTACAAAGACGTCGATTTTTTCTAGAACAATATATTTCGTTTGGTTTTTTATTTTTATTTCATAACGGCCACAATTTACATTTGCCGTTGTTTTTTTATCGCGACCAGTTTGAAGAAAAGCCTAAAAAGGAGTGTTTTTTTTTCGTTTCTCAACTTTCCTCGGTCTTCACAATAAAACACGATTTTTTCTCTAAATTTCGATACACGGTTAGCGTATGCGGTAGTAAATCTTCCTTTTAGGTGACTTAAACTAGAGGTATCCTAAAACCCATCACAAAAGTATCCCACCTGATACTAGATATTAAGCGCGGTGTGCCTTCATTCCTTACTGAATAAACAAGCTAAACAAAATAAAACTCCAGCGACGTCACTCGCGTTTGGGCAGTGAGATAAATTTTTATACTCGATTCTGACGACAAAAGGGAGAGCGACGACTTGTTGCCTGACATCCAGTGACGTGTTTTTAGGGGGGAAACCGGATATATTTCCCCGTTTTTTTTTGTATAAAAAGAGGCTATATGCGCCAACCTATATAAGAGAGATTTTTCTAGGAACCTTGAGAACAGTCCAGTGTTCGAATATAGTGCATACCACTGGTAAATAGTGTTAAATATGGTAAATAATGGTAAATATTGGTATATATTGTAAAATATTATGTTAAATCATGAAAATCATTCAAAAAAACGTAACATATCAAATTTAGAAGACCTTAAACTTTATTTTAATTACTCTACAAGTCTGTTCTAAATCTTAAAGGCTTTATCTCCATAAATGTAGGTTTAAGATTTAAATACTGTCAATATATTAATTACCATTATTTACCACTTTTCCCATTTTATACCATACCATTATTTACAAATTTATTTACCACCCGTGAAATACCACAAAGAAATTCACATTTCTGCCGACAGGTTTAACAGAAGCTAATTATAATTGGCACTAGTTACGTTAAAAACAAGTCCTAGCGCGTATTAGCAGACGATTTTGTCATTAAACTACTACAAGATGTAATTATTTATAGTTAGGGAGAATGACTATACTTCGACCATAAGCGTGAATCATCGTAAAATTTTAGATCTCGCCACAATCGACTAGAGTAAAATCGCAAATGGAACATTCCATGAAAATATTTCCGCGTTTTGTTGTTTTTCGTCTGCTAGAAATTTGAATTTTCGCGTCTTGGTCTGCCATTTCGTCCAAAAATCTAAAAGAAACACGCAACAATTTGCTCCGATTTCGATCTTCATCCGTTGATCTGTCGAAATTGGCAGAGCAGTTTTGGGCGATCTAGGAGCACCCGAGAGCGCGAATGGAACACGCGAGACTTGATCGGAGCAGATCCGAGCAGGCAAATGGAACGTAAAATGTTGATCAGAGCGATCTAGAGCGCTCGAGAGCAGTCAAATTGAAAACGCTTTAAGAATTGTCATTACCCCTAAGTAAATACATTCCTGGTCTCCATTTCCTGGTCTCCATTTCCTGCTCTCCATTTCCTGGTCTCCATTTCCTGGTCTCCATTTCCTGCTCTCCATTTCCTGCTCTCCATTTCCTGCTCTCCATTTCCTGCTCTCCATTTCCTGGTCTCCATTTCCTGCTCTCCATTTCCTGGTCTCCATTTCCTGCTCTCCATTTCCTGGTCTCCATTTCCTGGTCTCCATTTCCTGGTCTCCATTTCCTGGTCTCCATTTCCTGGTCTCCATTTCCTGGTCTCCATTTCCTGGTCTCCATTTCCTGGTCTCCATTTCCTTTATTATTATCATTATTATTTCTTTATTTGTCCAAAAAATAAATTTACATAACTTTTTTTAGCTTAAACCTCAGTGGGTTTTTTAACGGACAAAATCACCCTAGCTGGTGTTTAGGCGCGTATTTTACATAAATAATTATTACTGTCCCTAAAAGTTTTATAAGAATAACAACTATACTAAACTAACAAGGAGACGACCCAAGGTGATAATCACAGATTTTGTTGAAACTCGGGTATAATGTACACCTTTACGTAACTTGAAAAACCTGCGAGGGAAAAGTTGCGACGGGCTTTCATTTTGCCATGGCAAACGAAAACGTTTTTGACAACATCATTTGGAAACTTTCCCATTGGAAATAACAAGGGAATCTTAAGGATTTTAAGGTGAAAAGTTTTCAAAAAAATTTAAAATTTCAAAAACCGGTAAAATGAATTAAAATTGATTTTAGAAATTAAATTTAATCAAGTTTAAATGCAATTCGGTCAATTGGGAGACCCTTAAAATCCTTCAGATTCCCATGTTATTTCCAATGGAAATAATTCCAAATCATGTTGTCAAAAACGTTTTCGTTTGCCATGGCAAAACGAAAGCCCGTCGCAACTTTTCCCATGCAGGTTTTTCAAGTTACGTAAAGGTGTACATTATACCCGACTTTGAACAAAATCGGTGATTATCACCTCGGGTCGTCTCCTCGTAAGTTTTATCACTTGGCTTATTGATATTTCGAGTGTTCAAAGACTGCCTCGTAAGTCAACCACGTGACCCGGCGGCGGTCACTTCAAATAATTAGCGGCGCGTCCATTCTCTGACCCTTTCGCGTCCTTTCGACCATCCTGAAAAGTGGACCGTGAATCCCTCTAACTTTCACACAATCACATATTGGGGTGAGCTATCCGCGACGTAGATTGCCGCAAAAACACGAGGGATTTGACTTCAAAGATAAGCCTTGGCCGTTGCTAAGCAACCGCCTCTGACGCTCCCGGTCTCCGTCATCGGCGGGGGGTCGCGGCATCTTCCATCCCCCATCTCACTCCCACTCTCTACGCGCTCTCAGATGGCCATTTCTCAATTCCTCACTGCGAAAAGTAAGTAACTCGAAAAAGTTAGTTTTAGGGAAATCGTGAAATAGATAATTTAGTCTATTTTAATTCTAAGGATAGTATATTTATTTATTATTTTTTCCTGGATATTATTTTAATTTTAAATTTACGCCAAAAATAATAATTAAAATTATTTCTGAAATAAACGATTTTTTTGGTTTGAGTCTATTTGATCGATTCCCAAATGATCGAACGGGTCCCATTTGATCGAATGGCATTTGATCGAACGAAATTTGATCGAAAGCTACTGTAGGATAAAACTACTAGTTTTTGGGAGTAAATCGAAAAGGCAACGGTGCCTAACCTAACCTAACCTAACCTAACCTAACCTAACCTAACCTGACCCTATTTATATATATATATCAAAAACAACGGGCCGTTATCGTCGATGTCATAAAAAATTCCATCATATAGTGTATAAAGTAAAAATCTCTTCATCTTTGTGGCTTAATACAGTTAAAGCAATGAATTATTCCATCATTATTCCTTCTGCACTTCATATTGACATTCGGTAAAATAAAAACATACCAACAGGTACTATAAATACTTTTGAATTCGATCAAATAGTATTCGATCATTTGAAGGTTCGATCTTATGAACAAATGGGATTCGATCAAATGGAATTTCGATCAATTGCAACGTATAATGATCGACTGTCGATCACATATTTTTCGATCAAATGGACCAACACCATTTTTTTAATCGCTTTGGGAAATGGTAGCTACAAATTTAGTCTATATTATTTCCAAGGAACGGTATAATTTAATAGCCTTTATAAATGTAAATTTTGTACTAAAATATTTTACATTTTATTTGAAAATAATTAATGTTTTCTAATACATAGAATGAAATAAATTTAAATTTATTTTGGCACTTACATTAATTTCGAATAACACTCTGATGTAAGCGCATTTTGTTATTAAAGAATAATTTATATTTGACACTAAATTGTCGGTATTGCGAGTTACCGTGTTTTTGCTCCGAGGCGGTAGAAAATGGCAAGACTATTGAGAAGGCATTTTCGGCGCTTTGTGACTGACCTGGTTTTGGGGCCTCGCTTAATTGTTTTACGCGCCTATTGTACTGTACAGGGTGATGCGGGAACCCTTGAATCAGCCATAGTACAGTACGACGAGCAGCCTAGCTAGCCTGGCATGTAAAAACATTTTAGATATTTTAAAAACCCGTCGTTGTGAACAGAAATACATTTCTAATAATTTTGTAATGAAGAATAATAAGTTTGCATATTTTCGAAACTAACAATATGATTTCGTGATTTTGCACATTTTCGAGCTTCTTAATTTTGTAGATTAAATTTTTGAGACTAATTATTTTGCCAATTTTCGAGTTTCTTAATTTTAAAATTTTTGAGAGCACTTGGCAACACGCGATATTACTAATTAATATTTTGACATACTTGGTAACGATCGAGAGCACTTGGTAACGCTTCAGAACACTTGGTAACGCGCGAAAGCTCTTGGTAATGTTCAGTAATATTTGGAAATACCCGATATTACACAATAATAAGTAGAATTCTATATTAAAATTGGAGGTTATATGGTATTAGAAAGTACAGCGTCCACTAGAACACGCACGGGGACATTGAGACGCTGTCCAAGAAGCACTCTGTACAATTGCAATACCGGAGGAGATCAGTTGCTCCTTTATGCTGATTGCCGCGAGGCTGCTTTTAGCTTTTAGAAGAGCTGGTTTTGCTCTGCTGGATCGAGAGGGTTGCCAGCCGTGAGACTCCGATATTACCGAATGTTTGAAGTGAAATATTGCACCCACTAGATTAAAGGAACTAGAATTTGGGGATGTATCTCTTCACCGACAGTGGAGACTCTCGAAGGCGAAAAATTGAACAAATGGTCCCCTTAAAATAATAAAAATTCAAATAACTCACCGCGATAGTCGATATATTTATTGTAAAAAAAATACAAAAATATATTGTTACATACCTCTTTCAATAAATATCAATTGCCTTTTTACATTAAAAACACTAAATAATGAAAGTTTCAACTCGAGAAAAGTTAAGTGAATTTCACAATTTTATAGTTGTTTTTTTTAGTGTAGTCTAATATTATATTTCGTTAAACGCGAGTTCTACTGTAGCTTAAAAGTTAAAATTTTCAACAATTGGCCAGTCCTTAATTTTATGGCCCAACTCGATCGTTTCAGATTATGAATATGACACAGCATCTAAATTAAGCCCATGTGTCAAATTAGATGGCGCTTTTCAATTTACGCGTGTAGTTTATTCAAGATGGTTGTCTTTGTATTTGGGAAGACAATAAGCTAGTTTCAATATTTACCAGTGGCGGTACCAATGTGGTGAGTAGCGCTTCCAAAATTCAACAACTGGGCTCAAGGGTGTAATTAAGGAGGGGCTCTTGCATACTCCACCCCCCTTCCCCAGTCGGCTGTATCATGGCCACCTGTATTATGATAAGGCCCTTGTTATTAGAGATGGCAATGAATCTATCCAATTCTTCGATAAAAGCGACTTTACTGGAGAGCGTGGTGCCATCTATAAATGAAAAAGGAAGCTAAAATTCAAAATTGGGAAATAATAACGTCGCCAGAGAACCATTTATAATTATTATAATTAGAAAACTTATACTCTATTTAGTGGACTTTAACTTAAATTATATATCCCATAAAAAATTACTATACTTTAAGTTATTGTCAAATTTACAAACGAGCCAATCAACGCGAGGGTTACTTTTATGTCCCGCCTTTTGGGTCAAAATGAAGCTTAAGTAATTTCGACGCTAGTGACATCTGTTGAAAAAAGAGCTACTTCACGTCTAGCCGGTACTTGCTTTAAGTCTCAAACGTAATTGAATTTTAGGTCCAACGGAGATTAAAACAAGTTAGATGATAATATGGAGTTGGATCACAAAAGTTTACTGTCTTTAGGTAGATAAGGGTATGCGGAACCTAAGGCTTCCCACAGGCTACCTCGCCACCTACCGGTTTTAAAAGTAACCAATTTTCAACGTATTGTGAGAATAATGGTGAAAATTTCTGACGTCATCAAGTTTAAAATGTTTCACGGCTCAAAGAAGACGTTGCCCTCGGGCTTAAGCGAAAGGCGCGGTTGGTTTAGGAAAATGACGTATAAGGCCTACTTATTCATTTCGGTATCCTCCGCCGAGCGTCGCTGTATTCGCTCTATCAATTTTCCAAAGACGAAGACGCGTGATAATAGCTGCATTGTTTACACCCGGACGAAGCGGCGCTTTGAGCGTCTTCTCCGTGATCTGTCATGAGACGCGAAACTAGACTATAAATATTCGCCGAAGAATATCCGCTCTAGGCCTAACGCGCCGTCTATTGAAACGCGACGCCGTGTCTTAGCAGGAACGCGTCGTGATCGTCTGAAAACGATGCCGTTATTGTTCGAGGGGTACAATTCGGCGTGCTGCGGCTTAACTAAAATTTCCCGCCTAAACAAATAATATAGATAACATTTTGAAAAGTATTATTTATTATTTTATTCTTGTTTGTTAACGGGAAGTGTTTTGGAAATTGGGGATCGTAATTGAGGGGGTATTGACTTCATTTCAAACCCCCGTTTCACACTAAGCCTAATCTTTTCCCCAAATATACTCGGTGAATCCTCTTTGAATGAATCATCTTCCACTAAGCTAGGATGATAGCTAGCTATAGTAGGAATAGGGGCTACTACAGACTTTTCATCCTATAAAATCGTTAATTCGTTTGGTTTTTTACGATTTGAATTGCTAATGCAACCGTTCAGCCGATTTTGATGAAACTTTCTGCGCTTGGGTATTGAAAACTCTTCTTTCTAATACACCAAAAGATTATATAATTTTCAAATTTCGTCTAATCAACATTTTTCATTTTATCTTAAAAGGAGTATAAGCTTCCGTTATTACTCACTCGTGGCGCGATAGTCTAGGTCGTAGTAGAAAATTTCTATTTCCATCCTGCTGCCAATGTATAGAAATATTTTCAGGCGATATACACTTACAGCAGGATTTTTTACTATCTTTTGACAGTAGCGCCCCGTGTGAGTAATGATGGAAGCTTAAGCAAGTGTCGGCTCGACATCAAGTAGCTCTTTTTTTAAACAGATTTCGCTATCGTCGACATCAAAACAAGATGCTTAAGCCACATTTTGACCCCAAATGCGATAATTATAGGTACCCTTCGCGTTGATTGGATCGTTTGTCAATTGGCCAATAACATACATTACAGCAATTATAAACAATATTTTTACATGTGATATATAATTTAGGTTCAAGTCCTCTAAATAGTGTATAAGTTGTTTGAATATAATACTCTAAAATGGCTCACTGGCGACTTTATCATTTGGCTATTTTGTATTTAACTTCCTTGGCCATTAATAGATGGCACCACGCTCTCCATTAAAGTCGCTTTTTTTCTGAATAATCGGATAGATTCATGGCAATCTCTAATAACAGGGGCCTTTCCATAATACAGGTGGCCATGATAGAGCCGACAGTTGCTTTAAAGCAACTGTCGGCTCTATCGTTGCCACCTGTATTATAGAAAGGCCCCTGATATTAGAGATGGCAATGAATCTATCCGATTATTCGGAAAAAAGCGACTTTAATGGAGAGCGTGGTGCCATCTATTAATGTCCAAGGAAGTTAAATACAAAATAGTAAAATTATAAAGTCGAAAGAGAGCCATTGTAGAGTATTATATTTAAACAACGTATACACTATTTAGAAGACTTTCACCTAAATTATATATCCCATGTAAAAATATTGTTTAAAATTGCTGTAATGTATGTTATTGACCAATTTACAAATGATCCAATCAACGCGAGTGGTAGCTATAACTATCGCATTTTCGGTCAAAATGTGGCTTAAGCATCTTGTTTTGATGTCGACGATAGCGACATCTGTTGAAAAAAGAGTTACTTGACATCGAGCCGACACTTGCTTTAAGCTAATTTTATTCTAGCCTGGTTTTAGTTCAGAATTCAGTTGATTGGATTTGAAATTATTTGCAAAAATTGCTCTGTTTACCACATGTCAATTTAGATTTCATATTAGTTTACGCGTGTTTACTTTGTTTGATTAGTTACGTTCATTGATCCAAAACATAACTAAATTAACATGTGTTAAACTAGATCTACATTTTCAAACTGTCTTAAATCGTAGAAACTAAGTTAACAATAAATATAAGAAGTCTTGTAATTTTAAAATTTTAAGTCTAACAATTACTAATTCTTAACCAAACTAAGTGTGAATAATTAAAATATTTAATCTAAAATAGCTTTAATGAGACTTCAAAAGAAATTTAAATACGATATACATATACTTCAGTTTACAGCAAAAAAAACCTCTAGGCTAAGGCTAATACTCAAGGCACCACCTTAGGCCTAAGTCATCAAGCGACTTTTGTTATTAGTTTTTTTTTAGCTTGCACAGAGCTTGAATTTCTTCTGCTAAGCACGATTTCCAATTCTTAATTAAACAGAAATCAAAAGAACTAAAGGCATCATTTCGATAAATTATAAACTTTTTAAAAAAATTTCATCATTTCGATGAATTATAAACTTTTAAAAAATTTCATAATTTCGATGAATTATAAACTTTTAAAAAATTTCATAATTTCGATGAATTATAAACTTTTAAAAAAATTTCATAATTTCGATGCATTATAAACTTTTAAAAAAATTCATAATTTCGATAAATTATACTTTTTAAAAAAAATTCATAATTTCGATGCATTATAAACTTTTAAAAAAATTCATAATTTCGATAAATTATACTTTTTAAAAAAAATTCATAATTTCGATAAATTATAAACTTTTTAAAAAATTTCATAATTTCGATGAATTATAAACTTTTTAAAAAAATTCATCATTTCGATAAATTATAAACTTTTTAAAAAATTTCATAATTTCGATGCATTATAAACTTTTAAAAAAATTCATAATTTCGATAAATTATACTTTTTAAAAAAAATTCATAATTTCGATAAATTATAAACTTTTTAAAATTTTTCATAATTTCGATGAATTATAAACTTTTAAAAAAAATTCATAATTTCGAAGAATTATAAACTTTTTAAAAAAATTCATCATTTCGATAAATTATAAACTTTTTAAAAAATTTCATCATTTCGATGATTTAGAATTGTTTTTAAATATTTCATCATATTGATCAATTATAAACTTTAAAAACATTTCTACTAAAAAAAATTTACAACACAAAGTACTCGCCGATATTCATCTAGTATACTAAGACCAAAAGTATATGAAACATCTCTTACGATAGAAGTATTCATCTACCTATTGAAACTTTCGCAGGCTCCCGTTAATTTTTCAAAAACATGTTTGAGAAGAGAAAATAGTGCAGAGTGAAGACCGTCACATCTTGATTTTCTATTACTATTTTATCGGTAACATAGGGTTTATCAATCGGTAAATATCCATACGCAGTGTAATTCTCCAATTTTACATCTTTAAGCGTAGTATACGACTCGGTAAATTATTGAGCCGTGATTGTACACATCCGTGAATCCGCAATGACCTGCGAAGGTTCGTATGAAATGTTTATGGCTTAGATAGACTGCCGTGCAAAGCACAAAAGCATTAACGACCAAATTTTCCATTTACAGATTTTGGTTTTATTTCACCTTATTTTATACGTTAAATTCAATTTTGAACTAATTTTCGAATTTAAAATTTTTGTTCTTAGAGAAATGACTTGTTGCAAAACGCATTATTTTAGGTTTTTGCATTATTTTCAAACCAAAAACGCATTAATGTGTTTATTTTCTTTAAAAGTCAAATCAAGACGCATTTTTTTCGCGTTTTAAGACAAATAGTCCAGCATATACGTGGTAAAAAGCATTTTTTAATGATATTTCTGAAATATCATTTGGCCTGTAAATTGTTTAGTACCAGAATATAATTTGAGTTGAAAATTCCAAGTCTACTATATAAACTTGAAAGAAGTAAGTTGGGGTATCTTAAGGCAAAGAAAGTTTGAATTTCGCGGGTTTTCCCCATATTTTGGTTTTGGTCGTTAATGCTTTTGTGCTTTGCACGGCAGTAGATACTTCTCACGTCAGAGGTTTATTATAAACTTCTGGTTCTACTAATTTTAGGAAGTTATTGGAATTTCCAAGGAAGTGCATTTAGAAATAAAGTACCGTTCAGATTATGCAATTTTATTGGTGCCAAATTAGTTGTTAATATCCGATGCACCAATAGCCCTTTAAATAAAAGATCATTCATAGCCGATTATAGAGTTTGTGCCGCTGCTTATTTTAATTGGTTGAATTTAAAATATTTGTATATTTCAAATAAAGTGTACACCTACCAGAAAAATGTTGCCTGGTGTTCCACCAAAAGGTGTACCAAAGTTTTCTGTTCATTTAAATGATCTATTGAATACTTATAAATAAATAAAATAATCAGCTATGCTAATACCCAACCCTAAGTCATCAAGCGACTTTTGAAGCCATTAATTCAGGTGACCGGGTTACAATGAGTAGGAGGGTGGTGGCTAGCTCCTCATGCCACTCGAGCCAATAGCTCCTTACATTAACTATTACCGTTAAACTAAACAAGTTTTATGGAAGGGGAAACCGAAGAGCTCGGGGGAAAACCCCTTAAACCAGTGGTGAGGGAACTTGCAAACTCCGAGTTTTCACCCAGTGCCACAAGATGGGATAGAACCCGGCTCCTCTTGCTGCGAGGCGAAAGTGCTAACCACTACGCCACCCCACTTCTCCCGTACAATCTTCTACTAAAAGACCAAGCTGTAATCCTAGCCGTGGACAGATGTCGCTTCAATATATTCGTATTTTATTCCTGTCCGTGTTCTGGCAATTTTGGAGAGCCAGTGGCGGAATGGGGGGGGGGGGGATTGGCTTTGGCAGATGACTCTCTACACTTTTCGATACTAGGTCTAATGAAGTTTTCCTTAATTAATGACTCGCTGAAGTGTGAAAATTAATAGGCGATGGGTTTCTATCTATTGCGCGGGCTTCCCCTGGTGGCGCCGAGGTGCCCTAACGAGTTAGGCTACAACGCCGATAAATCAAGACGAAGATGAAATTTGCCCGTCGAAGCGTTCCAATTTGCAACCGCCCTGTATTTTGGCTTTCATTTTCGATAGTCCCAAAAATGGCCGAATTGTTTTGGAACTGATTGCCGACAGCGGGCGTTATGTTGCGTGATAAGTGCCTATTAACGGTGGGAAATATTCCAACTTCTCCGATCGTACCGATTGTATTTTAATATTGGCCGAAATCATATTTTTACGGATATTAAGCCCGTTATCTTTATTAAGCCCGTTATCTTTATTTAAGTCGATAAACAATGTAAAAATTAATTTTGACCGAATAACGGTTATCTATTGGGAGAAGTGAATTATCCCAATCTAACGAACGAACTAAATTAAGGGTATTTTAAGCCGAAAAAGTTACTGCGCGATTTTAAATAGTAATTGATAACCGATGTTTACCGATATTTGAACCGCTTAATTAGGTAAAATTTTAGCTCAAATTGAAATATCGTTCCGACATTTCACCCGATAAAAACAAATTTTAAAGTTACCTATTCCAAGATAATTCTCCGAATCTAACGGTGAACTATCTACAATAAATATCATAATATACTTATCTTTCAACTTGCAGGCATTTATCGGATAAATCTTATTTCATACTTATCCGTCAACTTGCCGGAATTTATCGGATAAATTTGATTGCATACTTATCCGTCCACCTGCAGGCATTTATCGGATTCATCTTCTTGCATACTTATCCGTCAACTTGCAGGCATTTATCGGATAAATTTGATTGCATACTTATCCGTCAACATGCCGGCATTTATCGGATAAATCTTATTTCATACTTATCCGTCAACTTGCAGGCATTTATCGGATAAATCTTATTTCATACTTATCCGTCAACTTGCAGGCATTTATCGGATAAATCTTATTTCATACTTATCCGTCAACTTGCAGGCATTTATCGGACAAATTTGATTGCATACTTATCCGTCAACTTGCAGGCATTTATCGGATAAATCTTATTTCATACTTATCCGTCAACTTGCTGTCATTTATCGAACAAATTTGATTGCATACTTATCCATCAAGTTGCAGGCAATTATCGGATAAATATTCTTGAATACTTATCTTTCAACTTGCAGGCTTGTTTAAATATCTAAAAAAAGATGAAAAATAACAGTCCTAAGTTTGTGGGCGTTTCCAAAATGATAGTCGCATAAATGTCCAGAAGACTGATTACTCTTTCGCGTGAGATTTCTGAAACAAGTGTCAGGTGGCGCTATCTCGGTTGTAATCGCGTATTTAGAAGAAAAAAACTTTCCGACGAGTTCAATCCATCACGCGCTAAACTCTGCCGCTTCTATTATTCGAAAATATCGAAACATCTCCAAAAGCAATTTCGAATATTATTAAATCCTTTTCCTGCCAATAGATCAGTTTCCTTTATTTCCCTATTTGGCCAAACTTTCGCCACGTTTCGGAAAAGCAGAGGGTGAGAAAGGGAAATAGGAAACAAAATATCGGAAGAAGAAATATTTGACAGATGGTCAACCAATAAAATAACATCAACGGCTCCAAAATATTCAAAACAACCGGCGAGAATAAACCCTAAGCGTTCCCTACTCCGCCCCACCCGAAGAAAGGAACTTTCGGTGACGTCTTTGTGCGCGTCTCCCCCACCTCATCTGCACTCGTCACCCTGCGGAACTCCCCTCAAATCCGACAAGTTAACTTGAAACCACGGCCAACGATACTCGTAAGGAAAAACGGTTTTCTAAACTGTTACCATTTACACAATAGATGGACTATGAGGTGGTTATATCTTGGTGTAACTAGTACGTCTAATGGTTATGTTGCGGTCGATTTTTTACTGGTTAATTTAGAGGTTAGTTTAATTTTAATTTATTGGTACTTCCAAATCCAAGACGTTTAAAACGGAAGGCACGTTATAGTAATTTGGAGGTCGATGTTTCTAATACTCGGAATGGTCATTTGGATGTTGAAGGTTCTAATACACGGAATGGTCATTTGGATGTTGAAGGTTCTAATACACGAAATGGTCATTTGGATGTTGAAGGTTCTAATACACGAAATGGTCATTTGGATGTTGAAGGTTCTAATACACGAAATGGAAAATTAAGACGTCGAAGGTTCTAATACACGAAATGGAAAATTAAGATGGTGAAGTCTCTAATGCAGGAAATGATAATTTAGATGGTGAAGTCTCTAATGCTGGAAATGATAATTTAGATGGTGCAGTCTCTAATGCCGGAAATGATAATTTAGATAGTGAAGTCTCTAATGCAGGAAATGATAATTTCGATAGTGAAGTCTCTAATGCAGGAAATGATAATTTCGATAGTGAAGTCTCTAATGCAGGAAATGATAATTTAGATAGTGAAGTCTCTAATGCAGGAAATGATAATTTAGATGGTGAAGTGTCTAATACACGAAATTTTAATTTGGATGTTGAAGTTATTAATATTCGTAATGGTAATTTAGATGTGTAAGTCTAGTACACGAATTTGTATATTATATGTCGAAGTTTAGTCCACGAAATTGTAATTTTTTATTTAAAATATTCTAATACACAGAATAGTAATTCAGAGGTCGAAGTTCTAATGTAATTGTAATTTAGAGGTTGAAGTTTCTAATACTCGAAATGGTAAGCTTTTAATTCTTTGAGTTGGAGTGGTAATTTTGATGGTTACGAGGCCGGTGGTGTCAGAAACTATATTTATTTTCATAGTTATCGAGCCAAGAATTAAAATGGTGCTACACTCGAAGCTATGACAACAATGAATCCTTTCATAGTCCCGCTATTGTGCACATGGTCCCCGTTTCCAAAAGAGTATCGAAGGAAAGACTTTCAACTGGCGTGTTGGACGGGCATTGGATCGGGTGACGTAGCGAGGTCGCACCGGGTCAAGATACACGATAGAAAGTGAATGCCGCGGGGGAAGGCCCAACTCCCAGGCGCTTTCAATCCCGATTTTCTAAAGGGAAAGCCTGGCGTGTGGCGAAAACGGGCACTACTAAAATCGATACACTACACGGTGGTGCCGGAAGGGGGGGGGTGATATTTGGGGTCGGAGGGGGGCTGAATGTATGCGGGGGGGGTCGGGGTTTGATCGGATCGGATGCATCGGGGCTACTTTGCCAACTCTGCAGGCCTACTTGTGATTTGATGACGGGAAAGTTACTGTTGTGACAGAAAAATGAATTTTTGCCTGATAGACCTCGGCAGTTCTGATGCGATCAGATTGCTTTCCTGCTACAACTAAAAATAAGTTTCTTTTGGGAAAATATTTATGCACTCACTCAAAGATATCTTTTGTTCGGTGACCACTCTTTACTACATTTTATGAGGTTTTCCCATATAAAGATATCTTTTGCAAGATGACCAACAATTCCTGTATTTTATAATGCTTTTCTATATAAAGATATCTTTTCTTAGGTGTCCACTCTTCCTGCATTCTATGAGGATTTCCTATATTTTGCAAAGTGACCACTCTTCCTTTTTATGAGGATTTCCTATCTTCGCAAAGTGACCACTCTTCCTACATTTTATGGGGATTTCCTATTTTTTGCAAAGTGACCACTCTTCCTAAATTCTATGAAGATTTCCTATCTTTGCAAAGTGACCACTCTTCATACATTCTATGAGGATTTCCTATCTTCGCCAAGTGACCACCCTTCCTATATTTTATGAGGATTTCCTATCTTACATATTTAATATCAAACATCAGAAGCTTAAATTTCCAATCTAAAATATCATCATTTAGGTACACCTTCTCTTATGGGCTTTCGCTCCAAAGATTAGTTTTTATGTACTCTTTTTGTGTTTGGTCTTTTACTATAGTTGGCTTATGTCGCATTTTTTTGGATTATTTAATATAATTAATATTAATAATAATATATTTTATACATATATAAAATATAGCATGAAATAAAATATAATTTGAATAAAATACAATGTGAATAAAATATAATTTGAATAAAATACAATGTGTATAAAATATAATTTGAATAAAATACAATGTGTATAAAATATTATTTGAATAAAATACAATGTGTATAAAATATTATTTGAATAAAATACAATGTGTATAAAATATAATTTGAATAAATACAATGTGTATAAAATATAATTTGAATAAAATACAATGTGTATAAAATATAATTTGAATAAAATACAATGTGTAAAAAATATAATTTGAATAAAATACCATGCGTATAAAATATATTTTGAATAAAATACAATGTGTATAAAATATATTTTGAATAAAATACAATGTGTATAAAATATATTTTGAATAAAATACAATGTGTATAAAATATAATATATATAAAACATATAAAATATAATATGTATTAAATATAAAATGCATAAAACATAAAATATTGCATTAAATAAAAAATAATATCTATAAACTATATGTAATAAAGCATAAACTAAAATATCATATGTATGAAATATATATAATATACCATGAAATAAAATATAATATTTCATACATATGATATTTTAGTTTATTCTATATTACATATAGTTTATAGATATTATATTTTAGTTTATTCTATATTACATATAGTTTATAGATATTATATTTTAGTTTATTCTATATTACATATAGTTTATAGATATTATATTTTATTTAATGCAATATTTTATGTTTTATGCATATTATATTTAATACATATTATATTTTATACACATTGTATTTTATATGTTTTATACATATTATATTTAATACGTATTATATTTTATAAGTATTATATTTTCTTTTATGCTTTATTTTATATATTTTCTATTTGTTATATACATTTAATTTGATTTGGATAGGTTTTATTGAATTTCAGGTGATCGAACACTGTTTTCAAATGATCGAATGAACTTATTATCGAAATGAATTTGATAGAACGTCAAATGATCGAAAATACATTTAGGGGAAACTACTAAACCCGCTTTTTTAAGCTAGAAGGTGAATTAGAACTAGTTAATATTATTTTTAAAGTGATTAGACAGTATTATGTTAAATACACATTTTTCAAAACTATAATACAATTTGTCTGCAAACTAATATCATTCGAAACGCCTTAAGTTCTACTAAGAAAAAACTTTAAATTCGACTAAGAAAAAAAACTTAAATTATAACCTAACCTAACCCAACCAAACCGTAACTGAAAATTCTAACAAATGCAACTACTGCCATTGAATTGGGAATAATACTGCTAGAACTACAATTACGATTTCGGTTGCCATGGTTACACGGGACCTGTTCTGAGAAGACTGTACGAAATTCATCTTTATAATTAGGCGGTAGCGCCATCTATATTTTGTAAAGTTATATGGCAAAAAATAAATAATTATTAGCTAACTCACCGTAACTTGAGTTAAAAAGGATCGTGTTGACAGAATAAAATTATTTTTAAACAACTTCAAATATTTGTTTGTTACGAGAAATCATACATTTCAATTTCGCATCAGATTCGCCAAAAAATTCAATTGCCATATAGTTTCCACCACTAGAGACGGTTTACCCCCATTTGTCCCAAAATAGTTATCCCAAATCCCATTTGTCCCAAAATAGTTATCCCAAATCCCATTTGTCCCAAAATAGTTATCCCAAATCCCATTTGTCCCAAAATAGTTATCCCAAATCCCATTTGTCCCAAAATAGTTATCCCAAATCCCATTTGTCCCAAAATTACACTTGGTATAAACATGAATCTAAGTTTTATTTTAATATGCAAGTACATCAAATTTTGCCCATTTCATTTTATATCGAATCCCCATTTTATCGCTTCGAGGAATTCTTCTGGGGTTTTGGATCCTAACCTAATCTAACCTAACCTAACCTAACCTAACCTAACCTAACGCCAAGTCAATTCACATATTCACAAAACGGTAAACTTACTTTGTTTACCGATTCCAAATAATGATTGGGAGAAAGGGGAATCAATTTTTTTGGGAAACTTGATCGTTGGGAAAAATGGGAATACATATTTTTAGGTTAAATGAACTCCGGTTCGGAGAAATGGAATTGGGACAAATGGGACACCATGTTTTTGGGAGAACTGATAACTTTGGGAGAAGGTAAAATTGGGTTAAATGGGAACATACCCTAGAGACAGATGCCGCCACGGTGGAACGATAAAGTTGATAAAGCCTCCTTATTGAACGAAATTGGTCCCGCGCCAGCCAGATATAGTTGTACCTCTATTTATTCCCCAAATGACTACTGCAGAATGAACCTTCAAACAAACAGCATTCGATTATTCGATCAAAACTGTTTTTTTTCGATAAAACGTACCTTGAAATCTTTTATTTTATGTTATACTTCATATTTTATATTTTATTTAACTTAGGGTACTTTACGTGTTATATTTTATAAATATTACTTTCTTGAAGAGGATAAATGTTTCGCAATACGTAATTTGTAAAACGACCGCCATTTTTAATTGACGCCAGATAATGACATCCACGCGGAGTTTCGAACTTTCCCATCAATACTCTCCGAGCCCGGAAACGGGGCTGTACATTCGCACGAACCTTTATTGGTCGTTATTAAATTTATTACGCGACATAATTTCAATTAAAACTTCTAGATGGCGCTCTTATTAGCGTCCCGCGTACCGTATCGCGGTAACTGTCCTCTCGCAAATAAAGCAGCGTTCTCCACCCTCTCAAACTACATTTTCCGATGCTAAGTAGATTCGGGCCTCAACTAGGAACAGGTTGTAGCTTGTCGGCAGCCACCGGCAACGCTTCAATCTTCCGCGGCTAGATGGCGCTTTCAACGGCGCTTCGAAAACCGCAGCGCGCCAATCAAGGCTTTTCATTTAATACAGCCTTGACACTTTGAATAGCGTCGTTAGCCATGCCCCGTTGCTCCTTTTCATTAGGAAATTCTACAGGTACGCGTCAAAAGAGCGACATCTAGCAGCGGCGACTAGATTTATTTTTAAAGAGGTGTTTCCAAAGTTTCCCCAAGCTTCGCCTTTTTTTTTCCGTAAAACCCGGACCATTTTGCATCATTTGTTTCAATTTTACTTTGATGCGCTGTTCACTTTCAGGTTTTCATTTTTATTAAGAATGAAAGGTTTTATCCTCGTTACAAAGTACATAGGTGAATTATTTTGGGTAAGGGTGTCCTTTTGAAAAGTTAGAATTAGTATGGGTTAGTGTTGTTATTAAAATGGTTTTCACACAATTTAATAATTGTAAAAATAGGATTTTATTGTACAGGAAATACCTTAATGTACCTTGAAAGCTCCTAAAGGGAAAAGTTTCAATGGTAATTCGTTTTGCCATGGCAACGAATTCGACCATGGTGCTTGGGTATCGTCTCAAGATTGTAGTTCCTCCTAAGAAAATAAATTCATGTCCCAAGTTATATTTTCTTCAATTTGAGATACAGCCCCAGAGTCACTGTTTTGGGCACATCTAAATTATATTTTTAAATGTAAATATTACGTTAATTTTGCCTTTCAGAACCACATTTTTAAAGGTTTAGTAACTGTAGTTTTATCTCACGAAGTTATCACTTATGGTATCCGCCATTTTCCAAGATGGAGTCGAATTTTAACAATTGAGAGTAGGCCAGATTAAGAATGTATTTTTTTATAGTTACTTAGGGAGTTTCACTATATTGTCTCCTATATTAATTTATTTAAGTAGTGGGGGTAAAGATGGGGGTATTAAAACCAGAAGGACAGCCAACATTTTGCTTTATCCGTCTGGAGTTTACTATCACTTGAGTTACATGTCTTTGGCCGATCACAATTTTTTTTCGACTTAGAATCTTTGATTAGTTTAAAATATTTTCATTGATAATATCATCAAATGACGCGTTAATTTGAGTTTCTGTCAGAACTTGTATAAGGTGAAGTGGACTCTCTGGACTCTTGATTTTCTACAAGCTCTACAAGCATGTTGTGATTTTTTTTAAAATAAAATAACATTGATGAATAATGAATTTATGATACGCCAAAATTCGCCATTATTTATGAATATTTAGGTAAATTAGCCCCCCAGATTTCGAATATTTTTAGTAGTCAGAGCAATTAAGTAGTCAAATGCCGTGACTAGTGCCTATATGTCCAACCTTGCTCAACACAGTGGTGTAACTAGAAAAATTGGGCCCCAATGCAAAATGGGCCTCGCTATAATTACGCCAGTGACAGTTCACGCGTCGTGGTTTACGGCCCAGTTTGCGGGCTCCTATAAATTAGACGGACCCCTATAAATTAGACGGGCCCCTATAAATTAGACGGACCCCTATAAATTAGACGGGCCCCTATAAATTAGACGGGCCCCTATAAATTAGACGGGCCCCTATAAATTAGACGGGCCCCTATAAATTAGACGGGCCCCTATAAATTAGACGGGCCCCTATAAATTAGACGGGCCCCTATAAATTAGACGGGCCCCTATAAATTAGACGGGCCCCTATAAATTAGACGGGCCCCTATAAATTAGACGGGCCCCTATAAATTAGACGGGCCCCTATAAATTAGACGGGCCCCTATGAATTAGACGGGTCCCTATAAATTAGACGGGCCCCTATAAATTAGACGGGCCCCTATAAATTAGACGGGTCCCTATAAATTAGACGGGCCCCTATAAATTAGACGGGCCCCTATAAATTAGACGGTCCCCTATAAATTAGACGGGCCCCTATAAATTAGACGGGCCCCTATAAATTAGACGGTCCCCTATAAATTAGACGGGCCCCTATAAATTAGACGGGCCCCTATAAATTAGACGGGCCCCTATAAATTAGACGGACCCCTATAAATTAGACGGGCCATTATAAATTAGACGGACCCCTATAAATTAGACGGACCCCTATAAATTAGACGGACCCCTATAAATTAGACGGGCCCCTATAAATTAGACGGGCCCCTATAAATTAGACGGACCCCTATAAATTAGACGGACCCCTATAAATTAGACGGGCCCCTATAAATTAGACGGGCCCCTATAAATTAGACGGGCCATTATAAATTAGACGGGCCATTATAAATTAGACGGGCCATTATAAATTAGACGGGCCCCTATAAATTAGACGGGCCCCTATAAATTAGACGGACCCCTATAAATTAGACGGACCCCTATAAATTAGACGGACCCCTATAAATTAGACGGACCCCTATAAATTAGACGGACCCCTATAAATTAGACGGGCCCCTATAAATTAGACGGGCCATTATAAATTAGACGGGCCCCTATAAAT
Source organism: Leiobunum rupestre (assembly GCF_980474605.1). Lineage (NCBI taxonomy): Eukaryota > Metazoa > Arthropoda > Arachnida > Opiliones > Sclerosomatidae > Leiobunum > Leiobunum rupestre. The sequence continues at coordinate 48,053,413 of NC_143385.1, read as the reverse complement.
TAGACGGGCCATTATAAATTAGACGGACCCCTATAAATTAGACGGACCCCTATAAATTAGACGGACCCCTATAAATTAGACGGACCCCTATAAATTAGACGGACCCCTATAAATTAGACGGACCCCTATAAATTAGACGGACCCCTATAAATTAGACGGACCCCTATAAATTAGACGGACCCCTATAAATTAGACGGACCCCTATAAATTAGACGGACCCCTATAAATTAGACGGACCCCTATAAATTAGACGGACCCCTATAAATTAGACGGACCCCTATAAATTAGACGGACCCCTATAAATTAGACGGACCCCTATAAATTAGACGGACCCCTATAAATTAGACGGACCCCTATAAATTAGACGGACCCCTATAAATTAGACGGACCCCTATAAATTAGACGGACCCCTATAAATTAGACGGACCCCTATAAATTAGACGGACCCCTATAAATTAGACGGACCCCTATAAATTAGACGGACCCCTATAAATTAGACGGACCCCTATAAATTAGACGGACCCCTATAAATTAGACGGACCCCTATAAATTAGACGGACCCCTATAAATTAGACGGACCCCTATAAATTAGACGGACCCCTATAAATTAGACGGACCCCTATAAATTAGACGGACCCCTATAAATTAGACGGACCCCGATGTTCAAATCAAGATACTTTCAACCAATTAATAACCAATTACGGCTTTTATCGCCTCAAGAACCTTGAGAAGATTGCTAACAGACAAATTGATTTTAAAACTAGGTGAATTAACTTAGCATTTTATTTTTACCTCGGGATAAAAATCTGGCTTATAGAAATTATTTTTACCAAAAAGAGCCGAACAAAAGGCTGGAAAATATTGTCTTAAGCCGTCAGCTCTCCTTTGGTTTTTTCCAGTCCTCTTTAAGCGGCGTATTTAAATCCAAGACTAAACCAATTTAGAATCTCCGCGACATTTTATCCTCGCAATATTATTAACGCTGTTGCGGGGGAAATCCAGCCAAATAAAACGTTTCGAAGTTAGGCCGTCGCTTCTAACGAGGCTAATATTTTACGTGGGAAGTTGCAAATCTAATCTAATAACAGGGAGCGTCACCTAGCGAGATAGCCAGGTACTACGGAGGGTTGTCAGTAACAGCCAAGGCTTACGGCCCGCCTTTGATATTGCTTTCGTTTTGTATCGAGAGTCGGCGGCCTGGGTGTACGAACAAGTGGCAGTGTATGTGTGGTCGCCCTATTAAACGCGTTCGAGCCGAGATAATGGCGCGTAAATATGTAACAGGTTTTATTAGGAGAGTGCCGCCATCTGGTGGCGTTTACCGGAAATATTTTGGGGTTTTTGCGTTAATTTTTCTCGCAAAAGTATTATCGATACCAGATTGCGTTTTTCAGTATGAATTTTTAGAAAATTAATTACTTCTAGAATGCTATTTTTTAAATAAATGTTAAATTTGAGTGAAAGTTTCAAATTAGCATTAAAAATTGTGGACCGTCTATAACATCTTGCTTTCCAGATTTACGGTGAATCTCGGAAATTAAATTTACATTCCATGGCTTTAAAATGTTCCTTTTTCGGTTCAATAGAGTAGTTTCAGTTAGTAGCTTTGGCTATGGCCGCCATTTTGTGCGTGATTTTTTATCTATGGGAAAAAGCATAGGTGACGTCTTGTCACGTGATACTGAAATCACTGTATAATTTCCTAGTTTTCCAAAACCTGATAAACATTTCGTATTTACCTAAAACATTCCTTTAGTAATCCTGGGAATATTTTATTTCATTGTCCCTGTAGGGTAGGCCCTTAGCATATATTCTCAATATCAAACTACATACCCATAATTCATCTCTAATATTGTTTGATTTTTCAGTTTAGTTCTTTAACGAAAGCTTACAGCGAATATAACCTCAGATATTTGGTGTGGAATACCAACGTTTGCCGCTCTGGCCGCTCTTGCCTTATTGGCTTTAAAATGTTTGGCGCCACTGTGCAGGGAAATTTGAAAAAGTGAAGGGGTCTTCCATAAATATTGCTTTGCAGGTTATATTCCCGTTAAATTAAGTGTGATCGGCTCTTTTTTCAACAGATGGCACTAGCGTCGAAATCAAAACAAAAGGCTTAGGTAACATTTTGACCCAAAAGGCGGGACATAAAAGTACCACTCGCGTTGATTGGCTCGATTGTAAATTTGACAATAGCTTAAATTATAGTAATAATTAATTAATTATTTATTTAAAATTGAAGAAATTAGTCGACGTCTAAAATTTTCATCTACCGGATTTCATTAGTATCAGATTATCGGTATTTACGTTTCGATATTATCAGTTCATAAGGCAAACCAAATAGTTTCAACCCGAAATTAATCTCAGGTCTGATACTCACTTACACTATATAATTTAGTCAGCCGAGTTGTTAAAATTTCTAAATTAGTAACCAAAGCGTGACTAAATAGCGACGCTAAATAGTGACTAAATAATTAGGAAAACCAACTTTTTAAATGGTAAAAACTTGGTATTAGTTGTATTATGTGATCACGCGTTTTGACTAGTTACATCATAGACATAATAAAGAAATAGACACCTTACGCGGAGTTTGATTTGCCAAAAATATACGGGAGCGATAACTAGCAGACAACCGGTATTTGTTCCGTATTCCTGTGGTACCACGTTTAAGCGACGCCTGTCGATTAGGCGAGAAAATACCAAATAATCACGTGACACGTCACACATGTTCGTGTTTGTAATCTTTTAGGTACTCTGACGTGATTCGCGAATATTTTGGCTGTGAGAATTTAAAATAAGGTAAATTTTTATTATAATTTTAAATAAGTCAATTAATTCTTTCAAAACCCAAATAAAAAGCAGCAGATGATCTTATAATTAAAAACAAAAAACTCTAATTGCGAAATGATATTTTGTCAAAGGCTTAAGTATCTATCCGGTTTGTTGTGGTTATGGCTTGTTATGGGAATATTCTGAGATTCTAAATTGTAAACAAAACTAAATGGAATTTTGATGAAAAGGATGATTCTACCTTGGATTAATAATGATTCTACTAAAGGTATGTAGCTATTGTCCTTGAAATAAAATTAGCTTTTGACAATTTAAGTCTGATGGCTTGACCCTTCATTTCTAGATTTTTGTCCTTCGCTAATTTGTGGAGTCTGAGCTTGCAATATAAATTAATAACTATCTTAATGATGATGTTCGATTCCAACTTCAGGATCAAACATGTTCGTGGTGATCTGGTAAGATGTCCATGCCAACAATATTTCGTAATACAGCAAGTTCTAGTTCTTAGACTACATTTCTTTTATAGAGAGAGGAATATCTCTTCATAACAACTAAACAAAATTGGCTAAAAACCAAGGAGATCTTACTCAAATTATAATAACATAATTAAACCTACACGAAATGATCCTTGTTCAAAATTTAAAGGTGAGAAGTTAGCATCACCGGTTTTTTCTATTTCACTTTCAACTGGATGTAATTTCTTTAAATTAAATAAAAAAATTATTTTGACTATTTTTACTTGTTTTAATTCTATGGAAACCAAACCAGAGTTGGAATGGCTTTTGGTGTGACCCACCTTTTGCCATTTACAATTTGTATATCCCGTTCTAAAAAGTGATCATTACAAATTAAATCATGATTTGAATGTGTCGCGATTTACAGCAATTGTCCATTGAGAAAGTATTGTAGGTTTAGATAAGGGAAACCTATAGTTATAAAAAGATTTTAAATAAGAATGAATATTCATTGAAATAATATGATAGTTTATTCCTACTTATAAAGCGCCACTAAACTTAAGTGGCGCTTTGGACTAGGCGCCCACTGGCTCTCTGTTTCGTTTCCGTCCTGCCTTCCACAAGGCATTGTCTCCGTTACGAAGCAAAGGCTCGTGGAAGCCATGACAGAGACGTTACGAGGAGTAGTGAGCGCTTGGCCTAGGCCATGTAGTACCTAACGCTTAGGAATATTTATCCGGTTTAAAATCAGATGCAAAAACTTTAGGGGTGAATTTGATTAACGGGTAGTACTTTTATGTTAGCTAACATGTTTCATAATTCGTTTTGGTGATTTTTTTATTAAAATGTTATAGAAAAAATGTTTTCTACTAAAAATCTGGTTTTTATTTGGTAAAAAAAGGTTAATTTTAGTGTTTTTACGCATTGCAATAACAAGTAAAACAATACCGGAAAAGGTTTCATTCCATAAGTAGGATTAAATTATCATATTATTTCGATGAATATTCATTCTTATTTAAAATCTTTTTATAACGAAACCTACAATACTTTCTCAATGGACAATTGCTGTAAATCGCGACACATTCAAATCATGATTTAATTTGTAATGATCACTTTTTAGAACGGGATATACAAATTGTAAATGGCAAAAGGTGGGTCACACCAAAAGCCATTCCAACTCTGGTTTGGTTTCCATAGAATTAAAATGAATAAAAATAGTCAAATTTTTTTTTTATTTAATTTAAAGAAATTACATCCAGTTGAAAGTGGAATAGAAAAAACCGGTGATGCTAACTTCTCACCTTGAAATTTTGACCAAGGATCATTTCGTGTAGGTTTAATTATGTTATTATAATTTGAGTAAGATCTCCTTGGTTTTTAGCCAATTTTGTTTAGTTGTTATGAAGAGATATTCCTCTCTCTATAAAAGAAATGTAGTCTAAGAACTAGAACTTGCTGTATTACGAAATATTGTTGGCATGGACATCTTACCAGATCACCACGAACATGTTTGATGCTGAAGTTGGAATCGAACATCATCATTAAGAAAGTTATTAATTTATATTGCAAGCTCAGACTCCACAAATTAGCGAAGGACAAAAATCTAGAAATGAAGGGTCAAGCCATCAGACTTAAATTGTCAAAGCTAATTTTATTTCAAGGACAATAGCTACATACCTTTAGTAGAATCATTATTAATCCAAGGTAGAATCATCCTTTTCATCAAAATTCCATTTAGTTTTGTTTACAATTTAGAATCTCAGAATATTCCCATAACAAGCCATAACCACAACAAACCGGATAGATACTTAAGCCTTTGACAAAATATCATTTCGCAATTAGAATTTTTTGTTTTTAATTATAAGATCATCTGCTGCTTTTTATTTGGGTTTTGAAAGAATTAATTGACTTATTTAAAATTATAATAAAAATTTACCTTATTTTAAATTCTCACAGCCAAAATATTCGCGAATCACGTCAGAGTACCTAAAAGATTACAAACACGAACATGTGTGACGTGTCACGTGATTATTTTGTATTTTCTCGCCTAATCGACAGGCGTCGCTTAAACGTGGTACCACAGGAATACGGAACAAATACCGGTTGTCTGCTAGTTATCGCTCCCGTATTTACCCCCCGTAGAATCTTGGGTCTATTTCTTTATTATGTCTATGAGTTACATATAAAATAGGAACTAAATAACCATAGGAATTTATATCACTTTTACTTAAAAAATACCAAATTAGACTAGATTTATTTTTATCTATATTTTCTGAATTTAATTCAGTTCTATTTAAATACAGTTTGAAAGATAGTTTTGTAAAACACTACAAATTCCAAAAAAAAAGTGATAAATAGTAGCTAAATTTAGAAAAAGTTACTTTCAGTAGCTAAATTTAATATAATTGTAAATTTTCAAGTAAGTTGCGGTCAGCATAGATGCCAGCAGAATGCTGTTAATTTCACCACCAACTCTGACTGTTTTTTTTTATTGTCCTGCTTCCTGTTAAATTTACTGGACACTTTGCTGTTTAAAAATACCGCAAGATAAAGTTATATTTACAGAGTATTGCTGTTTATTTTACCTTCATTCCAGACGTATTTAATATGGTATATGCTTGCAGTTTTTACAGTAAAATCCAATGTTTGTAAAATTCCAGTGTTTGCCGTAGTTTTAGTTATCAAACGTATTTAGTACAGAACCTATTTATAACCTTAGAATTTCTAAAAAAAATTACGGATCAAACCATTATCATATTGGTTAAAATAAACATTTTCAAATATTTTATTAATCAATTCATGATAGAAATACCTAATTTTTTTATCAATTATTAAAATGATTATAACCAAAACCATAAGTTAGTGATCATTAACTTATGCCAAAACTTTGACAAACTATTTTCATAATCCAACAGAAACATATTATCGAAAATATCCAAAGTAACTACAACTTTATTTGATCATGTTAAGCTCGAGCCTTTGTACTTTAGAGTTATAGGGAAAACCAAAGTAAAGTAAACAATTAACTTGGTTTCAAATTCAAGCACACGTTGAACAAGGGTTGTAATTAATATAGCATTTTGCGTGGGATGCTACTTATACAAAAGAGTATATTAAATATTTTTATCGGATATTATTATATTTAAAACTAAAATGAAACTTGCGCGAAAATGTTTTGACAACTAAATAATAATTAGTTGTTTTATATACTAGCGCTTGCCGTTTATAACATAAAAAACAGCAACGTGTTGTAAATTTTACGCATTTTTGAAGTAAAACGTCAACCACGGTTTCATATTGTTAATTTTAATATAACTGTCATTTTAAAAACAGTACGAATATGAATTTTTACAGTCGCTACTGTTTTCTTCAAAATACACTAGAAAGCTGTAAATTTTACGACACACTGGAGTTAACCCAGTTCAACTGCACCTTGCTGTAAATTATAAACCGTATTTGCTGTTTTTTCAACAGTAAGTTTTGAGTGTGAAGTGACTACACTGATCAGTTTAGAAATAATGAATCCAATATATTTTTAGATTACATTACTTAGTTCGGGGAATATAAATAACTAACCTTACCTGACTAAATTATTGCCTTCAAATATCTGAAAATAACGACCTGACTAACCTGATTCGTTGGCCGTAGGAAGCACTATTTATTATAGAAATGTTTTTAGCTAAAAGTTTATTAAAGGGAATATAACCTGCAAAGCAACCTCTATGGAAGACCCTTCAATTTTTCAAATTTCTCTGTACAGTGGCGCCAAACATTTTTAAAGCCAAAGGCAAGAGCGGCCAGAGCTGGAAACGTTGGTGTTCCGCACCAAATACCTGAGGTTATATTCATTTTAAAGGTAAATTAACCACAACGCATTTTGTATCCCTAACTATTTGATCCAGAATTCACTAACTAGCGCCCGAAATATCTAAAGCCATAGAATGTAGAGGCCAATATGGGAAGGGTTGGTCATGAATCATTATGGCACTCGAAAAGCAGATAATGCAACCAAAATGCTTACGATATCACGAGCTTATCAGCGTAGGCGCGTTTAATACACATTTTGTTTTTAAGCATAGTTTTATAAATGCGTTCTATCCTTACGCTACTTGTATAATACACATGTAATGTTCCAAACAAAATGAAATTATTGAGCGTAATCGGAAAGGATTGTACGTGGCTTACGCGTAGCTTTGGCCAAAAACGAGTAAAAACCAGAGTCAAAAATAAATTGAGACACTAGCCATAGCAATGGACGCCACTTGGCGAAATTTTTCAAAAACCAAATTTTACTCCCACAAGGTAAAAACCATTGTCACTTGACATATTGAGTTGTACTTCATTACCGAACGTAATCGTTTACAAGAGTTCAAAGGTTGGACTTTAGAGACCACTGAGAAAAAAAATCTTGTTAAATTTATAGGAAACTCTTGGTCTCCGGTGAAGCCAAGAGGGTCCCGTAAATTTTACAAGTTATGATGTTATCTGATAATCCAAATTCGTAGGTGTAAATTTTACTGACAATATATTTGTCAATTTAACAAGACCTTGCTTGTATTTTTAATTATAAATCCTGTTAATATAACAATCTAGATAATGTAAAATACACAGGTTGGCGGTAAAATTTATCAAATACCATGTATTACCATTTACTTTTTACGAAAGGATCAGTACAACTAATATTGAAAGAAAATAATTTTACGGTTCCTCGTTTAAAATTTATACCGATAACTTAAGTTAATAACATTTGGGCTTAACTATCCGGGGTACCCGGTATTTCCCGGTGAGATAAACCTATTACAGTAAAAGGCAATTATTTCCCGAGGAAATACACGTATTTCAGGTAAGTGCAGTTTTTCAAAGGGAAATATGTGTATTAAAGAATTGAGCATTTATTTCCCGGGAAAATGTCTTTTAAAATAAGTGCAGTTCTATACACGGAGGCCAATTCCGAAGACAAGCGCTAGTGACGAAACCCCGACGCATTAAACATGATAATAGAACGCTGGAATAATTCTCTCTACGCATGGCAGCGTACCCTATATAACCAACTGATTAATGACAATTTTAACGAATTATACGTTGCTAACATAATAATTTGTCTTTTATTATACGGCTTAGTGTCTATAAAAGAAGGCATTTAAATAATTGCTATAATTTAAGCGTTTTTAGTGTATATGGCCAAAGAATGAAGTGTAGTATCTTTTATATATAATGCTAGCCCAGTTACATAAACAAAAATTAATCGTTGAAAAAAAAGTAATAATCTGTAATAATATGCATTACAGAACTTATGTATAATAAAAATTTAAGTTGTAAAATTTAGTCTTTTGCTGTGTTAACTTACTAACCATTCTGATGTAAACATTACTAGTAATTAATTGTAAAAAAAACGAATGCTCATATTTTATTTACAGTTAGTAAAAGTTAAAAGCCAATTACAACAGCTTGTTTTAAAAAGTAAGGGATGGACTTGTAAAAACCACAATAATGTAGAGTGAAATATATAATATCAAAGGATATGTAGCCTATATTTGACATAATTGATTACTGTTTAAACTATGTTTTTGCTCAGTGTATATTATTTTGTCGATTTAACAAGAACTTGCTTGTACTTTTAAATATAAACCCTGTTAATATAACAATCTATATAATGTAAAATATACAGGTTGGCGGTAAAATTTATCAAATACCATTTATTAAAATTTTAAATGATCTTGAAATATTTTTTACTAGAGGATCAGTAAAACTAATGTTGAAAGAAAATAATTTTTACGTTTCCTCGCGTAAAATTTACACTGAAATTTTATAAGGATGTACAAAACGCATTTTTTAAATCAAGTCTGAAAAACCCTCTTTGAGAAAAACCAGTTTTAAGTTCGAAATCTAGCATAATATAATAATTAAAATTAATTAAAGTGAAAATATTTATTGAAAATTTTGTACCAAGTCACCTTAATTTGAAAACCCTCGACGATTCTTATTTTGAAATGTTTTCAAAAGTTACGCATCTCGACGACTTACTTGACACTTGCTCTTACACAATATTATTTATTTAAACCGATTTTAAGCAAATAAACTAATTAAATTTAAATGGTTATATTTAAATTTAACCATTTCAATTTAATTAGTTTATTTGCTTGAAATCGGCTTAAATAAATAATATTGTGCAATAATATAAACAAACCAATGTGTTTTTATTAACATAATAATATATTCTTATTAGCACTATTTTAATAATAATATGAATATTAAAAAATACCTAATACCATGAAACTACACGCAATTTAAGGTCTAGAGACCGTGGCGTAACGAAAAATCCCCCCCCCCCCCCCCACAAGATATCAAGATATTAATTTTTAATTCTGTGTATTATTATGTCTATTTTCATTCTAAACATATGATTTACTTCCTGTTTGTTTTGATAATTTTTGGTCTAAAACTTGCGGATTCATTGTAATGTGAATTCCTCCCTGTTACAAAAGGGATTTGTTTCTTGCAAAGAGTTCATAAATATTCGGTCATTCATTCATTCATTCATTCATTCAGGGCCCTTTTATTTGTTATGAAGCATTTGCCCCCCCCCCCGTCCCCTCGAGCCTATTCAAAGCGTTTTCAATCGTTTAGATTTGCACGCACCCCCCCCCCCCTTTGACCTTCTTTGGTGGGCCCTTAAAACGAAAGGGCCTCCTATTGGTCGCGGGCTACGTGGGTCCTTAGTTACACCACTGTCTACAGACTTAATGTAAAATGGGTTTGATTTTTAAAAAGTAATATACCCATTTTACTAGTATTCAGTTAGTATAAAATACATACTTTGAGGTAATATTTAGTGTGAATATACTTTAATATCTAAATAATGCTAGCCCAGTTACAAAAACAAGAATTAGTCGGTGAAAAAAACAGTAATAATCTGTAATAATGTATCACAGATCTTATGTAAAATCAAAATGAAAGTTGTAAGATTTAGTCTTTGGTTGTGTTAACTTACTAACCATGCCCATGTAAAAATTACTAGTAATTACATGAAAAAAATACGAATGCTCATTTTTTATTTACAGTTAGTAAAAGTTAAAAACAAATTACAACTGCTTGTTTTAAAAAGTAAGGGATGGACTTGTAAAAACCACAGTAATATGGAGTAAACTATATAATACGAAAGGATTTGTAGATTTCACATTATTGATTACTGTTGAAACTACTTTTTTTTCACTCAGTGTAAGTGTCACATTTTCACACCCAAACCTCAAGGGTCATCTCAGGAAAGGATACATTAAAATCAGATTGAAATTACAATTATGCTGATCTAAGGTGGTGCCTTGGGTACGAGGGGCTAACCACTCTTAGAAAGTCTGTACACCGGATTACGCTTAGATTAGCACTGCCAAAGGCAGGGACTTCAAAGATTACGCGTAATCCTATTACTACAGTCAAAGGTACGGCTCTGTACAACGATTACGCGGAGTGATTAGCCCCTCGCTTGGGTATTAGTCTAGCTGGTTATTATTATTATTTATTATTATTAAATATAGGTGGAAATTGAGGATGGTTTTGAAATCTTTAAATCAACTTGAAACTTTCGAAATTTGGGATAAAATCAGATCTATAATTCAGAAAACTGCCTTAAAACCAGAAATCCCCACGAAAATCCATGATCAATATCACAATTAAATAAAATCCTTTTCATGGTCGATTTTTATTTTATTTTCGTGGTATTGAGATTTCAGAAGAATTTTCGATGCTTAAGGGGGAAGACTACAGTGGCCATTGTCTACTTTCGCGCTATTTCAAGCTGAACTCTTTAAATTTTGTATTTTAACTTATAAAATTAATATTTAAGTGTATATCACCCTCTTATTTAGTGCTTAAAATGTTTTGGCAATTTTAAATTTAAAAGTAATTAAGTTATTACGTTTTAATTCGGACCCCGGAGCTAAACAAGTTCGGCAAGCGCCCAAACTACCCTTTAGTTATGACCTCATATCTCTCTCTTTAACTATTAATATTATAATTATCAAAATTATTTTAAGCACTAGAGGAAGGTTCAGCCTTATAAGAAAAATATAGTTCAATTGTGTAATTATTAAAACAGAAACGTTCAGCTTGAACGAAAAAGAGGCTTTTATTTTCGATGCTTAATTGCGCAAAATCTTTTATAGGGTCTTTCCATATCATTTCGACCAATCATGTCACCATGGGTCAATCTATTTTTTTTAAATTTTAAACATAGATAGATTTGTCTAAAAAACGGTGATATCCAAAGTTTTAGCTGAAAATATTAAGATGTTTTAGAATAAACACAGTTTAACCGAAATCCCACATTTTTGGTATATCGTACCTCGATTTCAGTACCCCTTCGCTTTAAGTTTAATAACTTTTTATAAATATATTTTATTTTAACAAAATAACACAATCTTACACATTTCGGCCAGGCCAATTCATAGGTGGAGTTTATATAGTCCTAACTGGAATTGATACCAGTTTATTGGATGTCAAAATGTACATTTTTATTTTTGGGTTGTCTAATTCGAGGGGTTAAAGGGTCATGTGGGCGATTGAAAACACGAAATATAAATACACTATTAGATAGCTCTAGAAAAGAGCTTTAAAATAAGCTCTTAAAAAATTGGTTTTTTCCTTGTTTTTTTTTGATAAATCAATAACTATTTTCTTAAAATTCAACACTTTTGAAATGTTATATTTTTGATATCATACAAAAAATGGTTTAAATCTTTTTGAAATTATTACTACGTATTTAACGATGTGTGATAAATAATGCTCGAATATTTTCTAAATCATAATCTTTAAGAATAAAGGATCTAGCTCTGGAAGCAGTCGCTGTAGGCGTTGATATCAGTCGCAAAATCAAGTTAAGAGGTGCATGGCATTTGTCGTCCCGTTTAGGCCATGACAGACTGTTAACTTATGTATATATTTTTCAACCCTTAATTTTGAGTAGTAAATTGATAAAATATTAAATTGAAAATAATTGCGTGTTAAATAGAGGAATTGAACTTTTTAGTGTCACCTGTAATGTTTGTGTTAACTGAAAACTAAACCTAATCTATATATACCTAGAAAAAACCTTATACCCTTCAGTATTGATGTTTTGTAATCCACCATTTTGGTTAGCTTGGAAAATACATTAAGAAACACATGGTACAATAAATGCTACAAATTCTTAAAATTTCCTAACTTTTCCCCGAATTTTACAAATTCTTCAAATTAACTTACATTTCAGGCCCATTTTTTTCCTGATTTCCCATATTTCCCTGACGTGTGGCAACCTTGATGTTGGAACATTCCGCGGTCATCAAGGTCTAGTTCTTCCCCAGTTTTAGGAAACCAATGATATACCGAACTAATTTGATTGGTGTTTAACAGAATGTGACGTCATTATCCCAAAGTACAAATAAAACCGTTCTTGGTATGTAGAAAATATAACTTATGAAATGTCAATACAACTATGCACGAGGAATGCTGATTCTGTCACGTATTAAAAGGGAAAATAATTTACATTTTAAATGGCCTACAATGAAAGCACAGTCGACGAAAATTATCACAGGGATAAATAGATCGAAATATCTTGCATTTTATATGGTGCAAGAAACTATGTTTATTGGTCCAAATTCTAATGAACTTTGTTCTTTACAATGTTTCAGAGCGCAAATGTTCATTAAAAATTGAGCTTGCCATGTTTTGATCAAAATTTTATGTAAGCGAAATATGTCGCTAGCGCCGACATAAAAAAAAAGACAGTTAAGCTACATTTTTATCCAAAAGGCGTATACTTATATAGGTACCCCTCGCGTTGATTGGATAGTTTGTTAATTGGTCAAAAACATAAATTATAGTAATTTTTAACAATATATTTTATATGGGATGTATAATTTAGATTGAAGTCCACTAAATAGAGTAAGTTGTCGAATTATAATAAATATAAATGGTTCTCTGACGACGTTATCATTTGCGTATTTGGAATTGTAGCTTCCTTTTCCATTAATACTGGCACCACGCTCTCCAGTAAAGTTGGTTTTCCGAAGAACCGGATAGATTAATGGCCATCTCTAATAACACTGGCCTTAAAATAATACAGGTGGCAATGATACAGTCGACAGTTGCTTTAAAACTTGATCGAAGCAAAATTTAGATCGAACAAATATTAATCTACGTAAAATATTGATCAAAAATCAATCAACCCAAGACGTTGATCAAACGGTATGTCTAAATGTTTAATGAAAATAGATTTGCGCATATGCATACATGGGTTCATACAGCTATTAGAAATTCGATTTCCCTGATATAACCATGTTTTCCCACGGAAACTTCCCAGATTTTTGCAGGTGCAGGATAGCATCAAATAAAACTACGATTTACAGAGTAATTATTTCATGATTGTTATTTTTAGAAGTTAAATTGGTTCAATATTATAATATAAAAGAAGTAATGAAGTAAAATCTTTAATAAGAAAAATCAAATATAATTTAAACTCGTACCCTAGATTCGAAATCCCTCTCTCGCGCGTTGCCGATAGCGTTTACATACTTCCCGCTGGAACTCAGAAAAAATTCGCTCCATGGTTTGCGCCTTACCGCAACCGATAGAGCCCGATTTTTCCGAGGTCACGTGCCGGAAAAGGGTAAACGCTTCGTAACAAAACCGTCAATGGGAAAGCTCTCAGTATTCGAATCTAGGGTACGAGTTTAAATTATCTTTGGAAAAACTTATTGGTGTAAATTTGTATTCCTTAGGGCAAACTTATTGATTCAAATTAGTATTCATTACGGCAAACTTTCGGAACCCACATAAATTTCCCTGATTTTTACAAAAAAATGGGAATTTCCCTGATACTTCCAGGTTATCCAGGTCCGTATGAACCATGGAATATCATAATTAGTGTGGTACTAAAAACCTAGCAATGGTATTTTTGGAGCAAAGGATCTTTTGATAACCAATTCCAATGGAAACTAACGTAACATAAATTAAGCAAAACGCTGTGAAAAACTCAGATTAGCCAATTTCAAAGACACCGAAAAAATATGAAATTTAGAACCGTCTTTACAATTACTCTCTTGTATTTAACTAATTTAGACTCGCTAAAATTCGGTCAAAAACTATCCCTAAAAGAATCAGTGTACTTAAAAACCACAACATTTGTTCCTGGATCAGGATAGCGTTTCATTCAGCACGTGGAAAATTGCTTTTAAACAAGAGAGCCACGCTGCGGTTTAGGAATTAATGACAAAGAGGGGAAAATATTCGTTCTATTAAAAGAACCGTTAATTGGACTCGAGCACCAGAGCGAATCGCGCACTATACCAATTGTGGTTTGGAATACCCGCAGACCGATCAACGCTCTATGTCCGAGAACTTGGAACTTTTGTGCCGCGTTAAAAATAATTCACCATTCAGCTAGGTTAATAGCCAAGGCACCACCTTAGATCCAAATCATCAATAATTCAGGCGACCGGGTTACAGACAGTGCGTAGGAGGGTGGTGGTAAGCTCAACTTGCCACGCGAGATAACAGCTCCGTACACTAACTACAGCAAACACTCCAATTTTTTTTTATAAGAAAAATGTATGGGAAATTATCAAGGTTCTTAAAAATGCTTAAGCTATATATAGATGTAATTATTAGGTAAATATAGAAAATTATAGGAACGTTCCGGTGATTTTGTAGGAAATTATAGGAATAATTTTCATAAAGATAAACCAATGCTTTTAGAGTCAATTTGGTTGAATTTAAATATTACATTTAATATGAAACTATCACAGACTTCGCGATTAGATAAATGAATTATTAAGGAAACACTAGCTGTAACGGATGTTGCCCAATATTATCTATCAGCCAGTGATAGGAATTATAACAAAAACAGTTCTTCGTACTGAAAAAAAACAGTTTAGAGCTCGTTAGAGGTGCGGCCTTAAAGGGACATAAATTATTTTTTATTGTTGATTAATTTGTCAAATTAATTGAAATAGTATAAAAAAATACTCCTGTGAACAACAGAATGACGTCACTCTGCTTTCAAATCACAGTCCACTGCTCCTCAAATTTTTAACACAAAATCTTTGGTAAAATTTTGCCCACAAAGGTATCCATATTTATATTTATTTTCTTCACTACTCATTTAGCATTAAAATTTTAAAATTTATTATTATTAGTTTAATAGTTATTTATTGCAGTAATCTGCAACAAAAATAAACTAATAATAATACATTTTAAAATTTTAATGTTAAATGAGTAGTGAAGAAATTAAATATAAATATGGATATCTTTGTGGGCAAAATTTTACCAAAGATTTTGTGTTAAAAATTTGAGGAGCAGTGGACTGTGATTTGAAAGCAGAATGACGTCATTCTGTTGTTCACAGGAGTATTTTTTAATACTATTTCCATTAATTTGACAAATTAATCAACAATAAAAAATAATTTATGTCCCTTTAAGGCCGCACCTCTAACGAGCTCTAAACTGTTTTTTTTTCAGTACGAAGAACTGTTTTTGTTATAAAATATGCCCATTTATGAGAAGTGGTGGTTTAGAAAATTTGGTTGAGTCACTCTTGTAATTTTTTTAAAAATATTAAAAATGAAATGTTTGCATCAATAAAAGTTGGTCGATAATTGAGCCAGTTTTTCAAAAAACAAGGAAACAAAAATAAATTTTTGTAATATGAATCGTGTACCCGTGTGAAGGTGCTGGTTTGCTCAGATTTAAAGAGTGTAATTTAATATTTTTAACAATATTTTTGGAAATACTACTGAAATTAAATACTATTATAAATAATTATAAATGAAAAACACAACAATTCCAAAATTCTAAGTTATTTTTTTTATACGAGATGGCGTTGGGAGCCTAAAATGAATGAATTCTAGGAATATAAGTAATATTATTCGAGGAATTTAAGTAATATAATTTATTTGATATAAAAAGAAGATAAAATGTTAAACTGAAAGTAAAATTAAAATGAAAAAATATTAACGGAAGCGATATTCGATTTTTCACCCGTTCGCTCCATTGTGCGCGTCTTTAACCATTACACCGCCCTCTCCGATGAGACAGGCTTTTAAAAAGTAAAATACGGAGAACGCGGCTCCCGCGGAGTATAGTTCGGTTACCTTGGTTTTAGCTATCTTTTTACTGATTAGGCATAGATAGCGAAGAAAGTTCAATTCATTGTATTACGCGTCGTCACTTCGAAAAGGTTATTGGAAGGAAATAGTAAAAGCGCCCATTTTATTAGAAACTTTTAAGAGTTTTATTTCTTTAATTTTATTTCGTATAGCTAAGATTTAGCAGAATAATATGGATTGGAACTTGGCTAACCGAGAACCAATCCACTTTTCTTTAAAATTGCCCACTCTCAAAGAATTGTGTCTGATCAGAATTGCGCGTAGTTTATTTCACGTCGATCACTTTCAGACGAAGGATTTGTTCGATCTGGTACGAAAAAGAGGGAGATTAGAAATTTGGTCGCTGCCGTTGCCTTCCAGATTGATTAAACAACTACTTCCGGTGGTCAAATACGTCAAAAGAGAACTGACCAATTGGCTTCAGCCGTTTGAAATTAGTAATTATTGGATTAATGGTGCATTTACGCGAGAGAATTGGGGATACGCAGACCTAGGAGTAGACGTGTTCAGGAAAGAATGGCCAGCTGAAATATTTCGAGACTATCTCGTCAATGACAAAATCCGGTGGTCGGCGTACGGCATGGTGGACTCGTTTCAAATGGCCCGGTTGATTCTCAGCGACCAAAACATTCCGCGCGACGATCGGTTCGTCGTGTCTTGTCACCTTTGTCTCGAGGATGAAGTGAGGCGTTTGTGGGACGAAATGCCTTTGAGGGACAGAATGACCTTCGGAAAATCGAGGTACGCGTACCATGAGAGCGCCCTCGTGTGTTATTGGGTGCTTCGACTGTTTGGCCAGGTCTACGACTATCAAACGCACGATGGCTTTGCCTTCACCCAGAGTGTCGGATCGCTGCCGACTTCGGCGGAGGAATACTTCATCGAGATGCTACGCAACAGCCCGGCCATCGACTTCCAGTATCTTTGGTTCTGGTCGCGGCTGGATGACAGTGAAAAGGCTCGTCAGTCGCTTATATTCGAAAGAAGGGAAGTGTACGTGAGCGGATACGCGTTTTTCCTCTTGAACCAGCTGCGGAACTACGACCAACAGATGAACTTATTGTTTTCTCCGTTGAAGTTTCCAGAGAGGTGTTTAATCCGATTTACAGAGCGACCCTTGCAGCACCTCTTGTTCCCCATTTTAAATGCCCCGCTGGTGAGGCTTAGAAGACGGGCTCTCGGAGGTTTATCGATCGACTACTTGGACGAGTGCGATAACGAAATGAAAGAACGGATCGTAGCCCAATTGGTCCAGCTTGGAGTGATTCACGGAAAGGGCCCAGAACTAAGACTTATACGAAATATTTCTAATGAGTTGCGCTACACCAGGGTTTATAAAAACCCGGGTTTTATTTAAAAAACCCAGCCCATTGGGCTTTTTTGGGTTTTATTGGGTTTTTTGACATTTTTTAGTTTTATTGGGTTTTTTGAGTTTTGTTGGGTTTTATTGGGTTTTTTTAGTTTTAGTGAGTTTTTTGGGTTTTATTGGGTTTTTTGAGTTTTATTGGGTTTTTTGACATTTTTGAGTTTTATTGTTTTTTTTAGTTTTGTTGGGTTTTTTGGGTTTTATTGGGTTTTTTTAGTTTTATTGGGTTTTTTGACATTTTTGAGTTTTATTTGGTTTTTTGAGTTTTGTTGGGTTTTTTGGGTTTTATTGGGTTTTTTGAGTTTTAGTGAGTTTTTTGGGTTTTATTGGGGTTTTTTTGTTTTTTACCTAAAATGATACCCTAAATCGATGATTTACTTCATTTTTATTTTTTATTTTAAATTTAACACTACTTATTTCTCGCCCTTATTCTTATCTTTCGTAGACGTAAAGTATCGTCTGCTACATGTTCTGCTAAATATTGATTGAAACTTACTGTTTAGTTAACACTGTTAACTTGCTACTGTTAGATTAGTTTACCAAAACACTGGTATTGTATTTTGTGTAAATACGTTTTATAAAAAAGCTATATTTTTGTAATATTATAGAATTTAAAGAATTAAAGTTTAATTCTTTAAATTCTTTAATATAGTTTAATTATTAAACTATAAATTTAAACTTTTTTCGTCACTTTTGAAACTTTTTAAGGTGGGTTTTTTTAAGTGGGCTTTATTGTGGGTTTTTAAGGTGGGTCCAGCCCAAAAAACCCGTGTGTTTTTTTGGGTGGGTTTTTAAAATTCGAACCCTGGCTAATACCAAAGGCCCCACCTTAGGCCTAAGTCTGCTAGTAATTCTTAAAAGGGTTGCCACCGTTTTACAGATTCAAATTACCTGACTTTTCCATGTTTCCCTTACTTCTTTTGTACCAAAATTTAGGATTTTTTCACCAATATTTTAGTAAAGGTTTAGTATTTCCAGTCGAAATTAAATTGTCTGAAATTTCCCTGATTTTTTTACTATTTTTTTAAATTCCCCGAGTTTAAGACAATTTTTATATTTCCCATCTTTTAGGTCCAATTTTAAAAATCCCTGACTTTTAGACCAATTTTAAAAAAATCCCTGACTTTTAGATTATTTTTAAAAAATTCGACTCTTAGACCATTTTTAAAAATCCGACTTTTAAGACAATTTTTAAATATCCCTGACTTTTAGACCCATATTCAAAATTCCCGATTTTTTAGTAATTCCAGGTTAACCGTGTAATGTGGTAACCCTTTAATTCATGTGGTCAGAAAATTTAAAAAAATATAAGTTAATAAAAACTAATTACCAAATCTGAATAATAAATAAATTGTAATTTTTTATATTAATTATTAAAAATACATAAGAATTAAATTAGACATATTAATAAATTCTTAATATTTGTAACAGTTTTTTTGTATCGTTATTGTTATTATTCTAGATTTCAAATAAAAGACTATCAAATTTGTGTTTTTTTAGACTTGCTTGAATTTAGTTCTCAGGTGAGTGAGAATATTGAATGGTTGTTAAGCCTTGGAAAGCACTTTCAAAGTGGATTTTAATGAGGTAGGTCTACTACGCTAAATGTGATTCAAGTCACCTTGAATTTTTATTTTACATGTTGAAAAATACTTTTTTAACTGTTAAAATATTTCGAGAAAACTTAGGTAAGATGTTTTATAAAATCTTTTAGTTTGGTTCATACTTAACTCTCAGGATTGGCTGATTTTCATGAATTTGAATGAGTTGTTAAAACCGTCATTGATTTAAATTAGATAATACATTTAAATGTAATATAATATAGGAACCGAAAAATTCAAAATATAAGTTCTAAATCAATTCCAATTAAATTTAAGTTTTAATTTCTTTTGGATAAAATAATCGATAGGAGCCAAGTGAAATGTTTAAAATGAATCAAATCAAATAATCAGATTTTTATTAAAAAAATCAAAAGTGCAATATCAAGGCTAAAACCAAACTCAGAAAAGGGTATAAAGGAACTTTTCACGAAAAAAATAGGGTGAAATAGGGACCAACACAAGGATATCTTCATTTCAACTAAATACCAAAACTGACTTAGAATTTATGTTTTCTTTTACAACGTGTCTTACATTGTTAGTTATTATCGCAAAATCTGACTTAATCTCAGATTTGGCTATTATGTAAACAGTCCTTGAGCAGAGGTATAAAAATATTTTAAGCCTATGGTGGTTTCGATTTTGGGACCAAATCTAGATTTTACGGGTATATTAGGGATTTTGAAGAAAAATAAGGACTTTTAGGTATTAGGGAATATAAGGGATTTTGAAGAAAAATAAGGATTTTTAGGTATTAGGGAATATAAGGGATTTTGAAGAAAAATAAGGACTTTTAGGTATTAGGGAATATAAGGGATTTTCAAGAAAAATAAGGACTTTTAGGTATTAGGGAATATAAGGGATTTTGAAGAAAAATAAGGATTTTTAGGTATTAGGGAATATAAGGGATTTTGAAGAAAAATAAGGACTTTTAGGTATTAGGGAATATAAGGGATTTTGAAGAAAAATAAGGACTTTTAGGTATTAGGGAATATAAGGGATTTTGAAGAAAAATAAGGACTTTTAGGTATTAGGGAATATTAGGGATTTTGAAGAAAAATAAGGACTTTTAGGTATTAGGGAATATAAGGGATTTTGAAGAAAAATAAGGATTTTTAGGTATTAGGGAATATAAGGGATTTTGAAGAAAAATAAGGACTTTTAGGTATTAGGGAATATAAGGGATTTTGAAGAAAAATAAGGACTTTTAGGTATTAGGGAATATAAGGGATTTTCAAGAAAAATAAGGACTTTTAGGTATTAGGGAATATAAGGGATTTTGAAGAAAAGTAAGGACTTTTAGGTATTAGGGAATATAAGGGATTACTAATTATTTTAACGTTGATAATAATTTTAAACTGGTGCCTCAAAAATCATTATATAAAATCATCTCTTCCATAAGCAGATATAAAAATGTGAGTTTTACGAAGTGAGAAACATGAGCCGTTGAGTATTATTTTAACACATATTTAGTTTTGTGATTGTATACGTAGTTAAAAGTAATATTGTTTTAGGGTTAGTAATTGAAAATATTTCAAAGAACCACTCCTGACTATACATATAAATTATTATTTTTTCTTTAAATTGTGAATTCCGCCTAAGATTCAGTGAAAAATTAACTAGTTAAATCCGAGGCTGCCCCTAAGAAGGTTAAATTGAACCTACCACACATTATAGATGATATAAAATGAATCTTTTGCAAGTGTTGATACTTTTGGGAGCTTGGTATTACAAAAGGTAAAAATAAAATTCGGAAGCATTTATTGTACCATGTGTTTCTTAATGTATTTTCCAAGCTAACCAAAATGGTGGATTACAAAACATCAATACTGAATCTATGGAAGAAGACTTTTACTTATACGCAGACGATACACTGGGGTTAATGGGTGGACCGAACTTAGACGCCATAATTAGCTCCTTAAACTTAAAATTAAAAGACATCCACATATGGCTCTCAAATAATGACTTAGGACTAAATATAGATAAAACAGTGTACATGATATTTGTAAATAGAAATAAGAATATACAAAATAACGTCAATTTAACGATAAATAATATAAACCTAGAAAAAGTAACTAGCTATAAATATTTAGGTCTACACTTTGATAGTCAATTAAATTGGAATAACCATGTTGCTAAATTAGCCAATGAAATCTCCCACAGTATATATACAATAGCAAAAAATCGTACCATATTAACGGATAATATTTGTAAACAATTGTATTATGCTCTTATCTATTCGCGTATTGCCTATTGTATCACCATATGGGGTAACACAACTCAAACTAATTTAAAGCGTATTTTTTGTTGCAAAAAAGAATTGTAAGAATAATAGTAAAGATTATATAACGCCATCAAAACCGCTATTTTCTAATTTAAAATTCCTAAACGTTCACCAAATTTACGACTACTGTTGTTCGATACACATATTCAAATCGATAACAATTTATAATCATAACAATTTTCCTTTAAATAATGTTAACAAAACGTATATTAGACGCAAAAATTTATTAACAATACCACAAGTAAAAACTTCCAAAAAACTAAATTCAATTTTTTATAAAGGAGTAAAACTATTCAATGAATGTATAACCATGGAGACTAAAACAGTAACTCAATTTAAGAAGCTGGCAAAAGAACGAGTAAATAATCAAACGTATGGTATCCCATAACAATTAGTGCAAATATACATTGCCATAATGATCAGTACTGTATATGTTTTTATTGTCTTTGTGTTTTTCTTTTTACAATTACTCATATTTTTACTTATTTATCTATGATATGTAAAATATATTAAACATCCGCTTGTCTGTGGTTGTGGCCTAAAAGTCATCTGTGACTTGGCCGTGGATATGAAAAACTGTATACCTCGCACGGAGAACAAATAAAGAATTATTATTATTATTATTATTATTATTATTATTATTATTATAAGGTTTTTTCTAGGTATTTATAGATTAGGTTTAGTTTTCAGTTAACACAAACATTACAGGTGACACTAAAAAGTTCAATTCCTCTATTTAACACGCAATTATTTTCAATTTAATATTTTATCAATTTACTACTCAAAATTAAGGGTTGAAAAATATATACATAAGTTAACAGTCTGTCATGGCCTAAACGGGACGACAAATGCCATGTACCTCTTAACTTGATTTTGCGACTGATATCAACGCCTACAGCGACTGCTTCCAGAGCTAGATCCTTTATTCTTAAAGATTATGATTTAGAAAATATTCGAGCATTATTTATCACACATCGTTAAATACGTAGTAATAATTTCTAAAAGATTTAAACCATTTTTTGTATGATATCAAAAATATAACATTTCAAAAGTGTTGAATTTTAAGAAAATAGTTATTGATTTATCAAATAAAAACAAGGAAAATACCCCCTTTTTTAAGAGCTTATTTTAAAGCTCTTTTCTAGAGCTATCTAATAGTGTATTTATATTTCGTGTTTTCAATCGCCCACATGACCCTTTAACCCCTCGAATTAGACAACCCAAAAATACAAATGTACATTTTGACATCCAATAACCTGGTATCAATTCCAGTTAGGACTATATAAACTCCACCTATGAATTGGCTTGGCCGAAATGTGTAAGATTGTGTTATTTTGTTAAAATAAAATATATTTATAAAAAGTTATTAAACTTAAAGCGAAGGGGTACTGAAATCGAGGTACGATATACCAAAAAATGTGGGGTTTCGGTTAAACTGTGTTTATTCTAAAACATCTTAATATTTTCAGCTAAAACTTTGGATATCACCGTTTTTTAGACAAATCTATCTTTGTTTAAAATTTAAAAAAAAATCGATTGACCCACGGGTTTTTTTTGGGTTGGACCGACCTTAAAAAACCCACAATAAAGCCCACTTAAAAAAAAACCCCACCTTAAAAAGTTTCAAAAAGGACGAAAAAAGTTTACATTTATAGTTTAATAATTAAACTATATTAAACTATATTAAAGAATTTAAAGAATTAAACTTTAATTCTTTAAATTCTATAATAATACAAAAATATAGCTTTTTTATTTACACAAAATACATTGCTAGTGTTTTGGTAAACACTAATCTAACAGTAGCAAGTTAACAGTGTTAACTAAACCTTAAGTTTAGCTTCTGCAACTTTTAATCAATATTTAGCAGAACATGGAGCAGACGATACTTTACGTCTACGAAGCCCTTCCTGTCGATGATCTTTGACTCTTCCAGATTGAAGCCGCTGGTGTCGTAGCTCTCTTGCGCGCACTGTCCCAATTCGCGCGGACATCTTGGCGGCTGTAAAGGCGTGGCAGACCTAGGCCTAAGCGTAAGCCTTGGCCTGCGACAGATTATTTTCCTATATCGTCCAGGTGAAATTTATAATTCGTGTAATGTAATGTCTGTACCATCCTTCAGATTCCGACCTGAAATTTCATTTAATTCGGATTTTCCCGTTTCACACCCAGAAATTATGGATTAATATAACTTACCGTAAAAAATCATAAATAATTTCATTTTTCTTAACTTCAATTTGATAGTTTGTACTTGGTTACGTGATGATCAAAGATGATATTAAACTAAGTACTTTGGCCTAAAAATCTACTATACGTGAGAGGAGCCGGGTTCGATCCCAGCTTGTGGCACTGGGTGAAAACTCGGAACAACTCCTTCCGCGTTGAGTTTGCAAGTTCTCTCCCCACTGGTTTAAGGGGTTTTCCCCCGAGCTCTTCGGTTTCCCCTACCATAAAAACTTGTTGAGGTTAACGGTAATAGTTAGTGTAGGGAGCTGTTGGCTCGATCGCGTGGCATGCAGGGCTTGCCACCACCCTCCTACGCATTGTAACCCGGCCACCTGAATTAATGGCTTGAAAAGTCGCTTGATGACTTAAGCCTAAGGTGGTGCCTTGGGTATTAGCCTAGCTGATTATTATTATTATTATTATTATTAAGAAAACGACAGACTCGCTTCAGTTTCAATCAGTGACTCGAGTGAATTCGGCAATGGGTTTTCTAAAGACTCGTAATATCCTGGATAACGGAATGGAATGGAGAGGGTTCGCGATAATCTACTGTAATTTCCGGTGTTTTATCAGAAATTTCATTATCTATACCATAAGTAAGTATTATGTTACTTATGTCTATACATATATCTTAGAGCAGGAAGCTTCTATGATTTTACGTCTCTAATTGCGCCTTTGATGAGCTCGTTTCATGTCTGTGTCACTGTCACAGAAATATTACAAAGTTTTAATTAGAATCCTACATGAGACAACGCCTCGAAATACTTTCATTGCCGTTTTTTTATCCGGAATGACGCGACTTCTACAGTTTCCATAATCTTACTAAATATACAATTATTGCGAAACATTTTTACCTCCCTAAAAAGTCAATCAAACCAGCCCTGTATGTAATTGGTTAACTAAAACAGACGTGTTACGTTGCCATTGAACCGGTGACGTACTTTCATACACTCTCGTGTTAGTTAGTCTCTCTACAATTAAATAAATACATGGTTGAAATAATATTGAAATGTTTTTATGTGTAATCTTGTACAAAATCTGGGTGAAAATCTACAATTCCAAAACGTTGAATTATAAAATAAAAACACACTTTCGGCTGTTGAATTAACTTCTGATATTATTTCTAATAATAGTACCATCCTTCGTTGCAATAATCCTCACCTTTTTTCAAAAACCTGCATTCTTAGAAATTTTATTTTCAATAGCTACAATGGTCATTTCAATATACAGGGTGTCCATTAAAAAACGATCCAGGGCGAATATTCTCGAGATAATTTTAGTATGACCTTGAAGACATGGTTCAAGGTCGTACAATTTTCCAAATATTAAAATATCCTACCATGATGCGATTGTCTAGCAAATTTCGATAATGTAGCACGACTTGTTTGGAGTTATTAGCGCTGTCTTGCAATTTTCCCTTTTACGACCTTTGTGATTTTGGTAACAATTTTATCGACTTACTATTGGTCGAATCCGATCATGTTCACGCTAAGTAGGCATAAAACGTGACGGGGAACACTTTTCTAATTGGAACCAACTTTCTAGCACTTACGGTTCTCGAGATAGTTTTTGGATGACCTTGAAGACATGGTGCAAGGTCATCGAGGTTATCATTCTTCTTTGCCCCCTGCACGTGCTACGTAACATTAAAAAAAATTAAATTCCTAGAGAAACGGTTTCTGAGATATTGGCCCTGGATCGTTTTTAGTGGACACCCTGTATACCGGGTAAAATGCAACACAGTTACAAGTAATGCTTGGTTTAGCGCTTGTTGCAGCCTACTTCCAGGGGCTAGTAGGCCACACTTTGAAGCTCTCTGGCGCTCTTTTAACTCATTGTAGGAAAATGGGGAAAAAACAGGCATACTTCTCAACTCACCCCCTACAACTCCTTAAACTTTTTGCATACAGCACTCTAATAAATTAAAACTTAATATTCACATTTAATTTTAATCGTGTAGCATTTTTCCGGTTATTTGGTCTTAAAAAACTTGGCTTTTATTTATTGTTAACGAAAAAATCATTTCATTTAATAGTTGATAAGTGTAATGCTTTATATATATAACTATATAATTTATTTGGTAGAACTAATCTAGTAATGGTTATGAATAAAACACACTTCAAAGTAAAACTCAGATTTGGTTTTATGAAGTACGCCATAAAGATAAATAAGATATTTACTTAGCAATAAATTAATCGCGTAAAGACGAAGTACGTTATTTATTTTCCCACCCATTATCCGTTTGAATTGTTGAGCTTCATTAGCCTTCAATTTATGTTTAGATAAGATATAGAGTGTAATTTATGGAGTCAAGTTTGTTGGATTATAATTTAAGATAAATATATTCTATTTTGCTATTTTTTCTTCGAGACAAAGTTAAATTAATTTGATTTCTAATTTGGGAGAAACCATCGTTATTTTCGATCTATTTATATCAAGATAATTGTAATTTCCTTCTGATTTTAAAGTAACCTTTCCCGAGATGACCCTTGAGGTTTGGGTGTGAAAATGTGACACTTAATCTCTAAAAGTCCAACGTGTGCCTTTTAAATCTTTTAGATTATTTCGGTTCGTAATGAAGACCAACCTTAAGTCAAGGGCGTAGCGAAGTAACAATTGTTCCCTTTTCCCTGAAAAGTATCTCAATTTATATTTGTCTCGGTTTTTTGCTCGATTTTAACGTAAAATCTTTTCCGATTCAGCTCGGTAAATTAATTACTCGTAAAATACCCTTTCGATTTCATTTAAAATAAAATTACCTTCCCACTCGGATTGATGATTTCATTTCTCGTGAAATACCCTTTTGATACCGATAGTTAATTTAATTTCTCGTGAAATACCCTTTTGATTCCGATAGTTCATTTAATTTCTCGTGAAATACCCTTTTGTTTCCGATAGTTAATTTAATTACTCGTGAAATACCCCTTTGATACCGATAGTTAATTTAATTTCTCGTGAAATACCCTTTTGTTTCCGATAGTTAATTTAATTACTCGTGAAATACCCCTTTGATACCGATAGTTAATTTAATTTCTCGTGAAATACCCTTTTGATTCCGATAGTTAATTTAATTTCTCGTGAAATACCCTTTTGATTCCGATAGTTAATTTAATTTCTCGTGAAATACCCTTTGGATTCCGATAGTTAATTTAATTTATCATGAAATACTCCTTTGATACCGATAGTTAATTTAATTTCTCGTGAAATACCCTTTTGTTTCCGATAGTTAATTTAATTACTCGTGAAATACCCCTTTGATACCGATAGTTCATTTAATTTCTCGTGAAATACCCTTTTGATTTTGAAAGTTAATTTAATTTATCGTGAAATACCCTTTTGATTCCGATAGTTAATTTAATTTCTCGTTAAATACCCTTTTGATTCCGATAGTTAATTTAATGTCTCGTGAAATACCCTTTTGATTTTGAAAGTTAATTTAATTTATCGTGAAATACCCTTTTGTTTCCGATAGTTAATTTAATTTCTCGTGAAATACCCTTTTGATTCCGATAGTTAATTTAATTTCTCGTTAAATGCACTTTTGATTCCGATAGTTAATTTAATTTGTCGTTAAATACACTTTTGATTCCGATAGTTAATTTAATTTATCGTGAAATACCCTTTTGTTTCCGATAGTTAATTTAATGTCTCGTGAAATACCCTTTTGTTTTTGAAAGTTAATTTAATTTATCGTGAAATACCCCTTTGATACCGATAGTTCATTTAATTTCTCGTGAAATACCCTTTTGTTTCCGATAGTTAATTTAATTTCTCGTGAAATACCCTTTTGATTTTGAAAGTTAATTTAATTTATCGTGAAATACCCCTTTGATTCCGATAGTTCATTTAATTAATCGTGAAATACCCTTTTGATTTTGAAAGTTAATTTAATTTATCGTGAAATACCCTTTTGATTCCGATAGTTAATTTAATGTCTCGGGAAATACCCCTTTGATTTTGATAGGTAATTTAATTTCTCGTGAAATACCCTTTTGATTTTGAAAGTTAATTTAATTTAATTTATCGTGAAATACCCTTTTGATTTTGAAAGTTAATTTAATTTAATTTATCGTGAAATACCCTTTTGATTCCGATAGTTAATTAATGTCTCGGGAAATACCCCTTTGACACCGATAGTTAATTTAATTTCTCGTGAAATACCCTTTTGATTCCGATAGTTAATTTAATTTCTCGTGAAATACCCTTTTGATTCCGATAGTTAATTTAATGTCTCGGGAAATACCCCTTTGATTCTGATAGGTAATTTAATTTCTCGTGAAATACCCTTTTGATTTTGAAAGTTAATTTAATTTAATTTATCGTGAAATACCCTTTTGATTCCGATAGTTAATTAATGTCTCGGGAAATACCCCTTTGATACCGATAGTTAATTTAATTTCTCGTGAAATACCCTTTTGATTCCGATAGTTAATTTAATTTATCGTGAAATATCCTATTGTTTCCGATAGTTAATTTAATTACTCGTGAAATACCCCTTTGATTCTGATAGGTAATTTAATTTCTCGTGAAATACCCTTTTGATTTTGAAAGTTAATTTAATTTAATTTATCGTGAAATACCCTTTTGATTCCGATAGTTAATTTAATGTCTCGGGAAATACCCCTTTGATACCGATAGTTAATTTAATTTCTCGTGAAATACCCTTTTGATTCCGATAGTTAATTTAATTTCTCGTGAAATACCCTTTTGATTCCGATAGTTAATTTAATGTCTCGGGAAATACCCCTTTGATTCTGATAGGTAATTTAATTTCTCGTGAAATACCCTTTTGATTTTGAAAGTTAATTTAATTTAATTTATCGTGAAATACCCTTTTGATTCCGATAGTTAATTAATGTCTCGGGAAATACCCCTTTGATACCGATAGTTAATTTAATTTCTCGTGAAATACCCTTTTGATTCCGATAGTTAATTTAATTTCTCGTGAAATATCCTATTGTTTCCGATAGTTAATTTAATTACTCGTGAAATACCCCTTTGATTCTGATAGGTAATTTAATTTCTCGTGAAATACCCTTTTGATTTTGAAAGTTAATTTAATTTAATTTATCGTGAAATACCCTTTTGATTCCGATAGTTAATTTAATGTCTCGGGAAATACCCCTTTGATACCGATAGTTAATTTAATTTCTCGTGAAATACCCTTTTGATTCCGATAGTTAATTTAATTTCTCGTGAAATACCCTTTTGATTCCGATAGTTAATTTAATTTCTCGTGAAATATCCTATTGTTTCCGATAGTTAATTTAATTTCTCGTGAAATACCCTTTTGTTTCCGATAGTTAATTTAATTACTCGTGAAATACCCCTTTGATTCTGATAGGTAATTTAATTTATCGTGAAATACCCTTTTGATTTTGAAAGTTAATTTAATTTAATTTATCGTGAAATACCCTTTTGATTCCGATAGTTAATTAATGTCTCGGGAAATACCCCTTTGATACCGATAGTTAATTTAATTTCTCGTGAAATACCCTTTTGATTCCGATAGTTAATTTAATTTCTCGTGAAATACCCTTTTGATTCCGATAGTTAATTTAATTTATCGTGAAATACCCTTTTGATTCCGATAGTTAATTTAATGTCTCGGGAAATACTCCTTTGATACCGATAGTTAATTTAATTTCTCGTGAAATACCCTTTTGTTTCCGATAGTTAATTTAATTACTCGTGAAATACCCCTTTGATACCGATAGTTCATTTAATTTCTCGTGAAATACCCTTTTGATTTTGAAAGTTAATTTAATTTATCGTGAAATACCCTTTTGATTCCGATAGTTAATTTAATTTCTCGTTAAATACCCTTTTGATTCCGATAGTTAATTTAATGTCTCGTGAAATACCCTTTTGATTTTGAAAGTTAATTTAATTTATCGTGAAATACCCTTTTGTTTCCGATAGTTAATTTAATTTCTCGTGAAATACCCTTTTGATTCCGATAGTTAATTTAATTTCTCGTTAAATGCACTTTTGATTCCGATAGTTAATTTAATTTGTCGTTAAATACACTTTTGATTCCGATAGTTAATTTAATTTATCGTGAAATACCCTTTTGTTTCCGATAGTTAATTTAATGTCTCGTGAAATACCCTTTTGTTTTTGAAAGTTAATTTAATTTATCGTGAAATACCCCTTTGATACCGATAGTTCATTTAATTTCTCGTGAAATACCCTTTTGTTTCCGATAGTTAATTTAATTTCTCGTGAAATACCCTTTTGATTTTGAAAGTTAATTTAATTTATCGTGAAATACCCCTTTGATTCCGATAGTTCATTTAATTAATCGTGAAATACCCTTTTGATTTTGAAAGTTAATTTAATTTATCGTGAAATACCCTTTTGATTCCG
Source organism: Leiobunum rupestre (assembly GCF_980474605.1). NCBI lineage: Eukaryota > Metazoa > Arthropoda > Arachnida > Opiliones > Sclerosomatidae > Leiobunum > Leiobunum rupestre. The sequence continues at coordinate 48,023,192 of NC_143385.1, read as the reverse complement.
ATAGTTAATTTAATGTCTCGGGAAATACCCCTTTGATTTTGATAGGTAATTTAATTTCTCGTGAAATACCCTTTTGATTTTGAAAGTTAATTTAATTTAATTTATCGTGAAATACCCTTTTGATTTTGAAAGTTAATTTAATTTAATTTATCGTGAAATACCCTTTTGATTCCGATAGTTAATTAATGTCTCGGGAAATACCCCTTTGATACCGATAGTTAATTTAATTTCTCGTGAAATACCCTTTTGATTCCGATAGTTAATTTAATTTCTCGTGAAATACCCTTTTGATTCCGATAGTTAATTTAATGTCTCGGGAAATACCCCTTTGATTCTGATAGGTAATTTAATTTCTCGTGAAATACCCTTTTGATTTTGAAAGTTAATTTAATTTAATTTATCGTGAAATACCCTTTTGATTCCGATAGTTAATTAATGTCTCGGGAAATACCCCTTTGATACCGATAGTTAATTTAATTTCTCGTGAAATACCCTTTTGATTCCGATAGTTAATTTAATTTCTCGTGAAATATCCTATTGTTTCCGATAGTTAATTTAATTACTCGTGAAATACCCCTTTGATTCTGATAGGTAATTTAATTTCTCGTGAAATACCCTTTTGATTTTGAAAGTTAATTTAATTTAATTTATCGTGAAATACCCTTTTGATTCCGATAGTTAATTTAATGTCTCGGGAAATACCCCTTTGATACCGATAGTTAATTTAATTTCTCGTGAAATACCCTTTTGATTCCGATAGTTAATTTAATTTCTCGTGAAATACCCTTTTGATTCCGATAGTTAATTTAATGTCTCGGGAAATACCCCTTTGATTCTGATAGGTAATTTAATTTCTCGTGAAATACCCTTTTGATTTTGAAAGTTAATTTAATTTAATTTATCGTGAAATACCCTTTTGATTCCGATAGTTAATTAATGTCTCGGGAAATACCCCTTTGATACCGATAGTTAATTTAATTTCTCGTGAAATACCCTTTTGATTCCGATAGTTAATTTAATTTCTCGTGAAATATCCTATTGTTTCCGATAGTTAATTTAATTACTCGTGAAATACCCCTTTGATTCTGATAGGTAATTTAATTTCTCGTGAAATACCCTTTTGATTTTGAAAGTTAATTTAATTTAATTTATCGTGAAATACCCTTTTGATTCCGATAGTTAATTTAATGTCTCGGGAAATACCCCTTTGATACCGATAGTTAATTTAATTTCTCGTGAAATACCCTTTTGATTCCGATAGTTAATTTAATTTCTCGTGAAATACCCTTTTGATTCCGATAGTTAATTTAATTTCTCGTGAAATATCCTATTGTTTCCGATAGTTAATTTAATTTCTCGTGAAATACCCTTTTGTTTCCGATAGTTAATTTAATTACTCGTGAAATACCCCTTTGATTCTGATAGGTAATTTAATTTATCGTGAAATACCCTTTTGATTTTGAAAGTTAATTTAATTTAATTTATCGTGAAATACCCTTTTGATTCCGATAGTTAATTAATGTCTCGGGAAATACCCCTTTGATACCGATAGTTAATTTAATTTCTCGTGAAATACCCTTTTGATTCCGATAGTTAATTTAATTTATCGTGAAATACCCTTTTGATTCCGATAGTTAATTTAATTTCTCGTGAAATATCCTATTGTTTCCGATAGTTAATTTAATTACTCGTGAAATACCCCTTTGATTCTGATAGGTAATTTAATTTCTCGTGAAATACCCTTTTGATTTTGAAAGTTAATTTAATTTAATTTATCGTGAAATACCCTTTTGATTCCGATAGTTAATTTAATGTCTCGGGAAATACCCCTTTGATACCGATAGTTAATTTAATTTCTCGTGAAATACCCTTTTGATTCCGATAGTTAATTTAATTTCTCGTGAAATACCCTTTTGATTCCGATAGTTAATTTAATTTCTCGTGAAATATCCTATTGTTTCCGATAGTTAATTTAATTTCTCGTGAAATACCCTTTTGTTTCCGATAGTTAATTTAATTACTCGTGAAATACCCCTTTGATTCTGATAGGTAATTTAATTTATCGTGAAATACCCTTTTGATTTTGAAAGTTAATTTAATTTAATTTATCGTGAAATACCCTTTTGATTCCGATAGTTAATTAATGTCTCGGGAAATACCCCTTTGATACCGATAGTTAATTTAATTTCTCGTGAAATACCCTTTTGATTCCGATAGTTAATTTAATTTATCGTGAAATACCCTTTTGATTCCGATAGTTAATTTAATTTCTCGTGAAATATCCTATTGTTTCCGATAGTTAATTTAATTACTCGTGAAATACCCCTTTGATTCTGATAGGTAATTTAATTTCTCGTGAAATACCCTTTTGATTTTGAAAGTTAATTTAATTTAATTTATCGTGAAATACCCTTTTGATTCCGATAGTTAATTAATGTCTCGGGAAATACCCCTTTGATACCGATAGTTAATTTAATTTCTCGTGAAATACCCTTTTGATTCCGATAGTTAATTTAATTTCTCGTGAAATACCCTTTTGATTCCGATAGTTAATTTAATGTCTCGGGAAATACCCCTTTGATTCTGATAGGTAATTTAATTTCTCGTGAAATACCCTTTTGATTTTGAAAGTTAATTTAATTTAATTTATCGTGAAATACCCTTTTGATTCCGATAGTTAATTAATGTCTCGGGAAATACCCCTTTGATACCGATAGTTAATTTAATTTCTCGTGAAATACCCTTTTGATTCCGATAGTTAATTTAATTTCTCGTGAAATATCCTATTGTTTCCGATAGTTAATTTAATTACTCGTGAAATACCCCTTTGATTCTGATAGGTAATTTAATTTCTCGTGAAATACCCTTTTGATTTTGAAAGTTAATTTAATTTAATTTATCGTGAAATACCCTTTTGATTCCGATAGTTAATTTAATGTCTCGGGAAATACCCCTTTGATACCGATAGTTAATTTAATTTCTCGTGAAATACCCTTTTGATTCCGATAGTTAATTTAATTTCTCGTGAAATACCCTTTTGATTCCGATAGTTAATTTAATGTCTCGGGAAATACCCCTTTGATTCTGATAGGTAATTTAATTTCTCGTGAAATACCCTTTTGATTTTGAAAGTTAATTTAATTTAATTTATCGTGAAATACCCTTTTGATTCCGATAGTTAATTAATGTCTCGGGAAATACCCCTTTGATACCGATAGTTAATTTAATTTCTCGTGAAATACCCTTTTGATTCCGATAGTTAATTTAATTTCTCGTGAAATATCCTATTGTTTCCGATAGTTAATTTAATTACTCGTGAAATACCCCTTTGATTCTGATAGGTAATTTAATTTCTCGTGAAATACCCTTTTGATTTTGAAAGTTAATTTAATTTAATTTATCGTGAAATACCCTTTTGATTCCGATAGTTAATTTAATGTCTCGGGAAATACCCCTTTGATACCGATAGTTAATTTAATTTCTCGTGAAATACCCTTTTGATTCCGATAGTTAATTTAATTTCTCGTGAAATACCCTTTTGATTCCGATAGTTAATTTAATTTCTCGTGAAATATCCTATTGTTTCCGATAGTTAATTTAATTTCTCGTGAAATACCCTTTTGTTTCCGATAGTTAATTTAATTACTCGTGAAATACCCCTTTGATTCTGATAGGTAATTTAATTTATCGTGAAATACCCTTTTGATTTTGAAAGTTAATTTAATTTAATTTATCGTGAAATACCCTTTTGATTCCGATAGTTAATTAATGTCTCGGGAAATACCCCTTTGATACCGATAGTTAATTTAATTTCTCGTGAAATACCCTTTTGATTCCGATAGTTAATTTAATTTATCGTGAAATACCCTTTTGATTCCGATAGTTAATTTAATTTCTCGTGAAATATCCTATTGTTTCCGATAGTTAATTTAATTACTCGTGAAATACCCCTTTGATTCTGATAGGTAATTTAATTTCTCGTGAAATACCCTTTTGATTTTGAAAGTTAATTTAATTTAATTTATCGTGAAATACCCTTTTGATTCCGATAGTTAATTTAATGTCTCGGGAAATACCCCTTTGATACCGATAGTTAATTTAATTTCTCGTGAAATACCCTTTTGATTCCGATAGTTAATTTAATTTCTCGTGAAATACCCTTTTGATTCCGATAGTTAATTTAATTTCTCGTGAAATATCCTATTGTTTCCGATAGTTAATTTAATTTCTCGTGAAATACCCTTTTGTTTCCGATAGTTAATTTAATTACTCGTGAAATACCCCTTTGATTCTGATAGGTAATTTAATTTATCGTGAAATACCCTTTTGATTTTGAAAGTTAATTTAATTTAATTTATCGTGAAATACCCTTTTGATTCCGATAGTTAATTAATGTCTCGGGAAATACCCCTTTGATACCGATAGTTAATTTAATTTCTCGTGAAATACCCTTTTGATTCCGATAGTTAATTTAATTTATCGTGAAATACCCTTTTGATTCCGATAGTTAATTTAATTTCTCGTGAAATATCCTATTGTTTCCGATAGTTAATTTAATTACTCGTGAAATACCCCTTTGATTCTGATAGGTAATTTAATTTCTCGTGAAATACCCTTTTGATTTTGAAAGTTAATTTAATTTAATTTATCGTGAAATACCCTTTTGATTCCGATAGTTAATTTAATGTCTCGGGAAATACCCCTTTGATACCGATAGTTAATTTAATTTCTCGTGAAATAACCTTTTGATTCCGATAGTTAATTTAATTTCTCGTGAAATACCCTTTGATTCCGATAGTTCATTTAATTTCTCGGGAAATACCCTTTGATTCCGATAGTTCATTTAATTTCTCGTGAAATACCCTTTGATTCCGATAGTTAATTTAATTTCTCGTGAAATACCCTTTGATTCCGATAGTTCATTTAATTTCTCGTGAAATAACCTTTTGATTCCGATAGTTAATTTAATTTCTCGTGAAATAACCTTTTGATTCCGATAGTTAATTTAATGTCTCGGGAAATACCCCTTTGATACCGATAGTTCATTTAATTTCTCGTGATATAGCTTTCGCTAAGAAAGCCCCCAGCAACCATAGGTTCTATTTTCATTTGGAGATTACATGTGTATAAAACACGTACGTTGAAAAAGTTATCAGCGCATCGATAATAATTCTTGTGATCTTTGCCTCTTTTTTTGACAAGTTGATCCTTGTTGTTTGACAGCTCTTTTCTGTACGCCGATAACTAAATATCTCTCCATTTCAATTCGACAAGGCGTTTATTTTCCTGGTGTTTATTGGTTGGGTTCTGGATTTTTATTTAATGTGTTTGTTTAGTTACGTTTTCTGCCATCATATGTTAAATGAACTCCCTCAGAATCACGTTGTATTGAGTAGAGTAAGGCTCTAGCCAAAGGCGAGTAAAAGCTTGCAGTCTTCTAAGTGTCGTATTTAATTTAAATTTAAAATATCAATGTTGGACTTTAATATATCATGTAAAAAAGCGAATCTATTCGGCGCTAGAATTATCGAGAACGAAGACTAAAAGTGTGACTTAAATCGTCTATTTCAAATATTTGTATAAAATACTTAAGGTTCTAAATAGGCATTTCCATAAAATATTTCTACGTTGTTTCACTGTAGTTTTCTACGTCACCTACCACCAATTTCGCTAAAATTAAAACAAAAGTTGGCTTTAGTTTTTGCATTTTCCGATAATATTTCCCCAAACATTTTACGCGGATCTCGGGTTAGGCTTAGTGACATTGGAGTTCAAAATTTTCCCCAGTCACATTGGGCTTTTACATTGATTCCGCTGCTTCTTATATACAGGGATTATTTCTTGAAAACGAGCATCGGGACCAACGTGCTTTTACAAAATAATACAGAAAATAATAAATTTAACCCCTTCACCTAACCCCTTATTCCAGAATTTTCAACAATACATGTACTAGAGAGCAAATAAATATTATTTACGTAATATTGTACGTAAATACATGAAAAATATCACAACTAAATAAAATCCTAAAACTTCGTTTTCGTGGTCGATTTTCAACAGTTGAAGAAGCAGAAGTAGATGTTTTTCCACTTCCGCTTTATATTTTACTTTCGTGGTATTGAGATTTCCGAATTTTCGATGCTGAAGTGCGCAAAATCGCTTAGAATGCAATTTATATTTAAGTTCTATCTTGACTTTTATGCTTGGCGTTATGTCACGTGTTAACTAAATATTCTGCAAGAACACACGTCATCTTGTGGTAATCGCCTCAAAAAAAAAATACCCCCACGAAATAGCAAATCAGTTTCTGTTCAGCCTAGACATTTCCGCCCATGAAAATGAGGTTTAAAATTTAAAGCAAGTGTCGGCTCGAAGTGAAGGATCTCCTTTTGGAACAGATGTCGCTAGCGTCGAAATCAAAACAAGATACTTAAGCTACATTTTGACCCAAAAGGCGGGAGATAAAAGTACCCCTCGCGTTGATTGGCTCGTTTGTAAATTACACGATAACTGAAATTATAGTACTTTTACCAATTTTTGTTATATGGGATATATAATTTAAATTTAAGTCCACTAAGTAGAGTAAAAGTTGTCTAATTATAATACTCATTAACGACATTATTGTTTCGCTATTTGCAATTCTAGCTTCCTTTGCAATTAATAGATGGCACCACGCCCTCCAGTAAAGTCATTTTTTCGAATAATTAAAAATTGCCATCTCTAATAACAAGGGCCTTAGCATAATACAGGTGGCAATGATAGAGCCGACAGTTGCTTTAAATATTGAGATATCAGAATGGCATAAAAGCGTTAGAGTTAAATAGGGCACCATATTGTAGCTATGGTAGACAAATGATAAAGTTCTTAGTCCGGTCCTATGGCTCTCTTCACCTATATTGCCTGATTAAGGAGGATCCCGACAACCGGGATGAGGACTGTTAGGGAAACCCAGACAGTCAGCGTGGCAGCCCCGCATTTCAGGTTCAGTTTCTGGAATTCCGTTTTGAAAGTTTTCCGCTTTTCTTGTTTAAATTCAAATTATCAGTGTTGGAACTGTAATATATCATGTAAAAAACCGAATCTATGCGTGACTTAAATCGTCTATTTTAAATATTTGTATAAAATACTACAGATTCTAAATAGGCCTTTCCATAAAATATTTCTACGTGCTTTCACTGTTTTTGTCTACGTTACCCACCACCAATTTCGCTAAAACTAAACCAAACGTTGGCTGTAGCTTTTGCATTTTCCGGTAAGATATCCCCAAACATTTTACACGGAGCTCCGGTTAGGTTTAATGACTTCGGAGTTCAAACTTATTTTATTTTCGATACTAATTAAATGAATTATTATTGCAATACTCATATCAACTCTGTGAAAGTATTGTTAATACAACAACAATCTTTACCCGATACACTACTGTAGTCTGTAACTGTCAATTAAATGTTAAGCCTTAGTGCACGAGGCTATAAACATTAACTGTTAAACCTTGGATGCAGGGTTCTTTGATTTAAATCAGCGATTTTAATCAAATGATTTTTTTTTTAAATCGTTGATTTAAATCTGTTCCTATAAAAGATTGTTTAAAAGGTATTAAATTTCCATAAATTAGAGATTTAATATTGAATTATTATATTTTAGACCAATTTTGTCATTATATGACACTATTACCTATCACTACCACGATCCCTTCCCCCCCTCATTTTTGGTTTTTTGAAAATAATGGACTCTCCCAGGCTGAGAAATAAGGAATTAAAAAACTGGCCACTGGCCACTTACCATTTTTAACCTTCAAAATCAGGCTTTCATAATTTATGGTCAAATTATCTACTCTTGACAATATGTGCTAGGGCATAGGCTTAGTAGGTTAGTTATTATGGGTATTTCAAAATTTTGGAGTGTTAAATAAAGAACTATAAATCTTGAAGGGAAAAACTTTGAATTAATTAAGTGGTCACCAGGGCCACTAACACCCCAGGCATTTAATTTTTAAACTGGCCCAGCTAATTTTTAAACTGGAGATTGGCCCGTGATAGTGCCTTATTTCTCACACAAATTAGTTTTACTACTCAAGGTTCCTCCTGTGATACAAATATACTTATTTCTTTGAATAAATATTTTTGGACATGATAAAACTGTCTACTATTGAATATTATTTATACGTTGATCTCAATCATTCCTTGCAAAAACAGTTTTCCTTCCCCTTCTTACCGTAACGAACATTTTATGGATAGGTCTATTGGAAATTTTCCCTGAACAGATTTTAGTTAATGATCTATTTTACAAAATAACTTGCTTTAAGTTATAATAAATACATTGTACAATGGCTGCCAGCAAGTGCCCGCGTTTACATTCTTGTTCAGGTACTAAATAGCAACTGAAACCCGCGACGGTCATCGGCCATCGAATTGGCACAAGGCAGCGCGTGACTGGAACAATGGAATATTTGGGGTGGCATTGTTTTCGAGAGCAGTCTCTGATTAGCCTAATGGAATGGTATTCCTCACACGTTCAAACTCAACCGAGATCGCGTTGCTGTATCGGCCCTGAAAAAGGCAATCAAAACCCTTCGCCTCCGCAGCCTACGCCATAAATAGGGAGGCCTCGCCGTTGCGGTATGGAAGAAGGAAAGCCGCGCCGATAGATGGCGTGACCAGACTCATTAAACGAGTGGCGTAAGCAGCGCCCTCTCTAATGAGAATGCGTCGTAATGAAAGGATAAATTGTGTTTTGGAGACGACGGTTTATTTAACGTTACGTGTTGTTCCGTTTTGAAAATTACCATAATTGACGCGTTATGGCGTGTCAATACAGGTCCACTACTCTTGCACTAAATGTAACTCTATACACGAATGATTTATTTACGATTATTTCTGGGATTAACCTCCATTATGACTTCATTAAAATTTTAAATATATTTATCTGGTAGTCGCCACGCATTTTGAACTGGGATATTTAATTTCGGTGGTAGTTTTGAGATTTTAGAATATTATTTTGTAGTTCGTTTTGAGATATTAAAATATTATTTTGGAGTTCGTTTTGAGATATAAAAAAATTATTCTGGAGTTCGTTTTGAGATATTAAAATATTATTCTGGAGTTCGTTTTGAGATATTAAAATATTATTTTGGAGTTCGTTTTGAGATATAAAAAATATTTTGGAGTTCGTTTTGAGGTATTAAAATATTATTTTGGAGTTCGTTTTGAGGTATTAAAATATTATTTTGGAGTTCGTTTTGAGATATTAAAATATTATTCTGGAGTTCGTTTTGAGATATAAAAAAATTATTCTGGAGTTCGTTTTGAGGTATTAAAAAAATTATTCTGGAGTTCGTTTTGAGATATTAAAATATTATTCTGGAGTTCGTTTTAAGATATTAAAATATTATTTTGGAGTTCGTTTTGAGATATAAAAAAATATTTTGGAGTTCGTTTTGAGGTATTAAAATATTATTTTGGAGTTCGTTTTGATGAGATATTAAAATATTTTTAGGAGTTCGTTTTGAGATATAAAAAAATTATTCTGGAGTTCGTTTTGAGATATTAAAAAATTATTCTGGAGTTCGTTTTGAGATATTAAAATATTATTTTGGAGTTCGTTTTGAGATATAAAAAAATATTTTGGAGTTCGTTTTGAGATATTAAAATATTATTCTGGAGTTCGTTTTAAGATATTAAAATATTATTTTGGAGTTCGTTTTGAGGTATTAAAATATTATTTTGGAGTTCGTTTTGAGATATTAAAATATTATTCTGGAGTTCGTTTTGAGGTATTAAAATATTATTTTGGAGTTCGTTTTGAGGTATTAAAATATTATTTTGGAGTTCGTTTTGAGATATTAAAATATTATTCTGGAGTTCGTTTTGAGATATAAAAAAATTATTCTGGAGTTCGTTTTGAGGTATTAAAAAATTATTCTGGAGTTCGTTTTGAGATATTAAAATATTATTCTGGAGTTCGTTTTAAGATATTAAAATATTATTTTGGAGTTCGTTTTGAGATATAAAAAAATATTTTGGAGTTCGTTTTGAGGTATTAAAATATTATTTTGGAGTTCGTTTTGATGAGATATTAAAATATTTTTAGGAGTTCGTTTTGAGATATAAAAAAATTATTCTGGAGTTCGTTTTGAGATATTAAAAAATTATTCTGGAGTTCGTTTTGAGATATTAAAATATTATTTTGGAGTTCGTTTTGAGATATAAAAAAATATTTTGGAGTTCGTTTTGAGGTATTAAAATATTATTTTGGAGTTCGTTTTGATGAGATATTAAAATATTTTTAGGAGTTCGTTTTGAGATATAAAAAAATTATTCTGGAGTTCGTTTTGAGATATTAAAATATTATTCTGGAGTTCGTTTTGAGATATTAAAATATTATTTTGGAGTTCGTTTTGAGATATAAAAAATATTTTGGAGTTCGTTTTGAGGTATTAAAATATTATTTTGGAGTTCGTTTTGAGGTATTAAAATATTATTTTGGAGTTCGTTTTGAGATATTAAAATATTATTCTGGAGTTCGTTTTGAGATATAAAAAAATTATTCTGGAGTTCGTTTTGAGGTATTAAAAAAATTATTCTGGAGTTCGTTTTGAGATATTAAAATATTATTCTGGAGTTCGTTTTAAGATATTAAAATATTATTTTGGAGTTCGTTTTGAGATATAAAAAAATATTTTGGAGTTCGTTTTGAGGTATTAAAATATTATTTTGGAGTTCGTTTTGATGAGATATTAAAATATTTTTAGGAGTTCGTTTTGAGATATAAAAAAATTATTCTGGAGTTCGTTTTGAGATATTAAAAAATTATTCTGGAGTTCGTTTTGAGATATTAAAATATTATTTTGGAGTTCGTTTTGAGATATAAAAAAATATTTTGGAGTTCGTTTTGAGATATTAAAATATTATTCTGGAGTTCGTTTTAAGATATTAAAATATTATTTTGGAGTTCGTTTTGAGGTATTAAAATATTATTTTGGAGTTCGTTTTGAGATATTAAAATATTATTCTGGAGTTCGTTTTGAGGTATTAAAATATTATTTTGGAGTTCGTTTTGAGGTATTAAAATATTATTTTGGAGTTCGTTTTGAGATATTAAAATATTATTCTGGAGTTCGTTTTGAGATATAAAAAAATTATTCTGGAGTTCGTTTTGAGGTATTAAAAAATTATTCTGGAGTTCGTTTTGAGATATTAAAATATTATTCTGGAGTTCGTTTTAAGATATTAAAATATTATTTTGGAGTTCGTTTTGAGATATAAAAAAATATTTTGGAGTTCGTTTTGAGGTATTAAAATATTATTTTGGAGTTCGTTTTGATGAGATATTAAAATATTTTTAGGAGTTCGTTTTGAGATATAAAAAAATTATTCTGGAGTTCGTTTTGAGATATTAAAAAATTATTCTGGAGTTCGTTTTGAGATATTAAAATATTATTTTGGAGTTCGTTTTGAGATATAAAAAAATATTTTGGAGTTCGTTTTGAGGTATTAAAATATTATTTTGGAGTTCGTTTTGATGAGATATTAAAATATTTTTAGGAGTTCGTTTTGAGATATAAAAAAATTATTCTGGAGTTCGTTTTGAGATATTAAAAAATTATTCTGGAGTTCGTTTTGAGATATTAAAATATTATTTTGGAGTTCGTTTTGAGATATAAAAAATATTTTGGAGTTCGTTTTGAGGTATTAAAATATTATTTTGGAGTTCGTTTTGAGGTATTAAAATATTATTTTGGAGTTCGTTTTGAGATATTAAAATATTATTCTGGAGTTCGTTTTGAGATATAAAAAAATTATTCTGGAGTTCGTTTTGAGGTATTAAAAAATTATTCTGGAGTTCGTTTTGAGATATTAAAATATTATTCTGGAGTTCGTTTTAAGATATTAAAATATTATTTTGGAGTTCGTTTTGAGATATACAAAAATATTTTGGAGTTCGTTTTGAGGTATTAAAATATTATTTTGGAGTTCGTTTTGATGAGATATTAAAATATTTTTAGGAGTTCGTTTTGAGATATAAAAAAATTATTCTGGAGTTCGTTTTGAGATATTAAAAAATTATTCTGGAGTTCGTTTTGAGATATTAAAATATTATTTTGGAGTTCGTTTTGAGATATAAAAAAATATTTTGGAGTTCGTTTTGAGATATTAAAATATTATTCTGGAGTTCGTTTTAAGATATTAAAATATTATTTTGGAGTTCGTTTTGAGGTATTAAAATATTATTTTGGAGTTCGTTTTGAGATATTAAAATATTATTCTGGAGTTCGTTTTGAGGTATTAAAATATTATTTTGGAGTTCGTTTTGAGGTATTAAAATATTATTTTGGAGTTCGTTTTGAGATATTAAAATATTATTCTGGAGTTCGTTTTGAGATATAAAAAAATTATTCTGGAGTTCGTTTTGAGGTATTAAAAAATTATTCTGGAGTTCGTTTTGAGATATTAAAATATTATTCTGGAGTTCGTTTTAAGATATTAAAATATTATTTTGGAGTTCGTTTTGAGATATTAAAAAATTATTCTGGAGTTCGTTTTGAGATATTAAAATATTATTTTGGAGTTCGTTTTGAGATATAAAAAAATATTTTGGAGTTCGTTTTGAGGTATTAAAATATTATTTTGGAGTTCGTTTTGAGGTATTAAAATATTATTTTGGAGTTCGTTTTGAGATATTAAAATATTATTCTGGAGTTCGTTTTGAGATATAAAAAAATTATTCTGGAGTTCGTTTTGAGGTATTAAAAAATTATTCTGGAGTTCGTTTTGAGATATTAAAATATTATTCTGGAGTTCGTTTTAAGATATTAAAATATTATTTTGGAGTTCGTTTTGAGATATAAAAAAATATTTTGGAGTTCGTTTTGAGGTATTAAAATATTATTTTGGAGTTCGTTTTGATGAGATATTAAAATATTTTTAGGAGTTCGTTTTGAGATATAAAAAAATTATTCTGGAGTTCGTTTTGAGATATTAAAAAATTATTCTGGAGTTCGTTTTGAGATATTAAAATATTATTTTGGAGTTCGTTTTGAGATATAAAAAAATATTTTGGAGTTCGTTTTGAGGTATTAAAATATTATTTTGGAGTTCGTTTTGATGAGATATTAAAATATTTTTAGGAGTTCGTTTTGAGATATAAAAAAATTATTCTGGAGTTCGTTTTGAGATATTAAAATATTATTCTGGAGTTCGTTTTGAGATATTAAAATATTATTTTGGAGTTCGTTTTGAGATATAAAAAATATTTTGGAGTTCGTTTTGAGGTATTAAAATATTATTTTGGAGTTCGTTTTGAGGTATTAAAATATTATTTTGGAGTTCGTTTTGAGATATTAAAATATTATTCTGGAGTTCGTTTTGAGATATAAAAAAATTATTCTGGAGTTCGTTTTGAGGTATTAAAAAAATTATTCTGGAGTTCGTTTTGAGATATTAAAATATTATTCTGGAGTTCGTTTTAAGATATTAAAATATTATTTTGGAGTTCGTTTTGAGATATAAAAAAATATTTTGGAGTTCGTTTTGAGGTATTAAAATATTATTTTGGAGTTCGTTTTGATGAGATATTAAAATATTTTTAGGAGTTCGTTTTGAGATATAAAAAAATTATTCTGGAGTTCGTTTTGAGATATTAAAAAATTATTCTGGAGTTCGTTTTGAGATATTAAAATATTATTTTGGAGTTCGTTTTGAGATATAAAAAAATATTTTGGAGTTCGTTTTGAGATATTAAAATATTATTCTGGAGTTCGTTTTAAGATATTAAAATATTATTTTGGAGTTCGTTTTGAGGTATTAAAATATTATTTTGGAGTTCGTTTTGAGATATTAAAATATTATTCTGGAGTTCGTTTTGAGGTATTAAAATATTATTTTGGAGTTCGTTTTGAGGTATTAAAATATTATTTTGGAGTTCGTTTTGAGATATTAAAATATTATTCTGGAGTTCGTTTTGAGATATAAAAAAATTATTCTGGAGTTCGTTTTGAGGTATTAAAAAATTATTCTGGAGTTCGTTTTGAGATATTAAAATATTATTCTGGAGTTCGTTTTAAGATATTAAAATATTATTTTGGAGTTCGTTTTGAGATATAAAAAAATATTTTGGAGTTCGTTTTGAGGTATTAAAATATTATTTTGGAGTTCGTTTTGATGAGATATTAAAATATTTTTAGGAGTTCGTTTTGAGATATAAAAAAATTATTCTGGAGTTCGTTTTGAGATATTAAAAAATTATTCTGGAGTTCGTTTTGAGATATTAAAATATTATTTTGGAGTTCGTTTTGAGATATAAAAAAATATTTTGGAGTTCGTTTTGAGGTATTAAAATATTATTTTGGAGTTCGTTTTGATGAGATATTAAAATATTTTTAGGAGTTCGTTTTGAGATATAAAAAAATTATTCTGGAGTTCGTTTTGAGATATTAAAAAATTATTCTGGAGTTCGTTTTGAGATATTAAAATATTATTTTGGAGTTCGTTTTGAGATATAAAAAATATTTTGGAGTTCGTTTTGAGGTATTAAAATATTATTTTGGAGTTCGTTTTGAGGTATTAAAATATTATTTTGGAGTTCGTTTTGAGATATTAAAATATTATTCTGGAGTTCGTTTTGAGATATAAAAAAATTATTCTGGAGTTCGTTTTGAGGTATTAAAAAATTATTCTGGAGTTCGTTTTGAGATATTAAAATATTATTCTGGAGTTCGTTTTAAGATATTAAAATATTATTTTGGAGTTCGTTTTGAGATATACAAAAATATTTTGGAGTTCGTTTTGAGGTATTAAAATATTATTTTGGAGTTCGTTTTGATGAGATATTAAAATATTTTTAGGAGTTCGTTTTGAGATATAAAAAAATTATTCTGGAGTTCGTTTTGAGATATTAAAAAATTATTCTGGAGTTCGTTTTGAGATATTAAAATATTATTTTGGAGTTCGTTTTGAGATATAAAAAAATATTTTGGAGTTCGTTTTGAGATATTAAAATATTATTCTGGAGTTCGTTTTAAGATATTAAAATATTATTTTGGAGTTCGTTTTGAGGTATTAAAATATTATTTTGGAGTTCGTTTTGAGATATTAAAATATTATTCTGGAGTTCGTTTTGAGGTATTAAAATATTATTTTGGAGTTCGTTTTGAGGTATTAAAATATTATTTTGGAGTTCGTTTTGAGATATTAAAATATTATTCTGGAGTTCGTTTTGAGATATAAAAAAATTATTCTGGAGTTCGTTTTGAGGTATTAAAAAATTATTCTGGAGTTCGTTTTGAGATATTAAAATATTATTCTGGAGTTCGTTTTAAGATATTAAAATATTATTTTGGAGTTCGTTTTGAGATATTAAAAAATTATTCTGGAGTTCGTTTTGAGATATTAAAATATTATTTTGGAGTTCGTTTTGAGATATAAAAAAATATTTTGGAGTTCGTTTTGAGGTATTAAAATATTATTTTGGAGTTCGTTTTGAGGTATTAAAATATTATTTTGGAGTTCGTTTTGAGATATTAAAATATTATTCTGGAGTTCGTTTTGAGATATTAAAATATTATTCTGGAGTTCGTTTTAAGATATTAAAATATTATTTTGGAGTTCGTTTTGAGATATAAAAAAATATTTGGAGTTCGTTTTGAGGTATTAAAATATTATTTTGGAGTTCGTTTTGAGATATTAAAATATTTTTAGGAGTTCGTTTCGAGTTTTTACGACTGAATTTTTGACCAGATTTTAAGATCATTATTATTTCTTGGATTCATTTACTTTATTTACATTATGCATTTCTTCCGTAAAATTAATAATTCCACGAAGAAAATATTTGATGTCGCAAACAAAGATGCAAATTCTCCGTATAAATAAACTCGAAGAAGGCCAAAAATCCATTATTTAAAATTCTAGCTGGCGTCATGGCAAAAGTTTGTATTCTAATGTATTGTCTTTGAATCCATTTGAATGGGTGGCCAGGACTAGAGTGGGAAGCCCATTTCATTTACGTACCAAGTTTCCCCAAGGATGGACTGCCTGAAGGACATTCACAAAATGGAGAGAGAGAGAGAGAGAGAGCTATTTTTGGCGTTCTCCCTTTCAGTTTCTCTGACGCGCTTCTTAGACGCCAAATGTAGTAACTCCATCATTGGGAATTTTTATCCGCGCTAAGGGAAACCGAATAATTTAGTTGGTTGAAATCTGTTTTGGTTGACTATAATAAATAATAAAACTATTTGATTTAATCAATTTGATTTCAGGTTAATCAGGTAGGCCTAAGTCATCAAGCGACTTAAATCAGTTAATCGTTTAAATTAATCGTTGATTTGTTTTAAAGAAATCGTTGATTTGTTTTAAAGAAACCGTTGATTTGTTTTAAAGAAATCGTTGATTTGTTTTAAAGAAATCGTTGATTTGTTTTAAAGAAATAATTAAATTATTTTAAAGAAAATCGTTGATTTATTTTAAGAAATCGGTGATTTAAATTATTTTACATAACAGAGTAAGGGCACCAAAATGGTGGCTACAGATTAGCTACTCTATTCATTAATTCCAATTAATTAAATAACGTAATTCATTGATTTCAATTAAATAACCCAATTAAATAATATAATTAGTGGTTTTAAATTAAGTATTATAATTAGTGGTTTTAAATTAAGTATTATAATTAGTGCTTTTAAATTAAGTATTATAATTAGTGATTTTAAATTAAGTATTATAATTAGATGTTTTAAATTAAGTATTATAATTAGTTGTTTTAAATTAAGTATTATAATTAGTTGTTTTAAATTAAGTATTATAATTAGTTTTTTTAAATTAAGTATTATAATTAGTTTTTTTAAATTAAATAATATAATATAATTAGTTGCTTTAAATAAAATAATAAAATTAGTTGCTTTAAATAAAATAATAAAATTAGTTGCTTTAAATAAAATAATAAAATTAGTTGCTTTAAATAAAATAATAAAATTAGTTGCTTTAAATTAAATAATAAAATTAGTTGCTTTAAATTAAATAACAAAATTAGTTGCTTTAAATAAAATAATAAAATTAGTTGCTTTAAATTAAATAATAAAATTAGTTGCTTTAAATAAGATAATAAGATTAGTTGCTTTAAATTAAATAATAAAATTAGTTGCTTTAAATAAGATAATAAAATTAGTTGCTTTAAATTAAATAATATAATTAATTGTTTTAATCGAATAGCGTTACTAATTGATTATAATTATTTAACATAATAAACTGATTTTAATCAAACCAAATTGTCGAAATTACTTCTCCCGCAATTTCAAAGTAATAATAATAATAATCAGCTAGGCTAATACCCAAGGCACCACCTTAGGCCTAAGTCATCGAGCGACGTTTGAAGCCATTAATAGTTGATTTAATAAAATGTCTTTTCGCTTGCCCAACTTGTTGAAATGTTGCCCTGGTATAGTTCAGCCAATGCCTAAGAATGAGTTCATAAACTCTTAAGTGGGAGAGAAAACGGATCCACAGCTGAAGCGGTGAGGCAACATTTCAACAAGATGGCCAAGGTTATTTTATAAAAAGAACTATTCAGGTGGCCGGGTTACAATACGTAGGAGGGTGGTGGCAAGCCCTGCATGCCACGCGAACCAACAGCTCCCTACACTAACTATTACCAAATTACTAATTAAATTTAATTGTGATTAATTTAAATTTTAATTACCAAATCAAACGAAATAATAGTTGTCAGGAAATACCGCATTTAAATGTTTCAAAAGAAATAAAATCTATCCTTTAGAAGTATGATTCGGTAAATAATTTGATTACTTCTAAAATCGTGAATCCTCAAAATATGACCTACATAAATGCTTGGAATTTCTGAAATACAGGGTGACCACAAAAAAAACTTAAAAAAAGTTATAGGAAAAATAGGAAATTTGTAGTCGATTTTATAGAAGATATTTTATGCAAAATAAAGGAAAATTTGGATTAAATTTCATTACAATTACGGGAAAATATAGGTTTTAAGCACTTATGGAGTGAAAATCCATAGTTTTATGGTGGAATTTGGTTTAATAATTGGATAGGCGAGCAAAGATTTCTAATATTTATAAATATCTCTCTAAACTTTGTAAATTTTGATATCGAAAGACCTAATTCTAACCGGTTATAAACTCGAAAAATTCCACAAATATAGGAAAATAGTGTAATTATACGAAGTTATAGGAACGTATTAAAAATGTAGAAATTTTTTAAATATAAGAGGTTTGGTCACCCTGGAAATATTTAAACCCGGTATCTGTGTAAAACGAAGTATTTACGCTTACGTGGTTTTGCGTCCGAAATGTAGCGATGTCTAAGAGGAGAAAACGTTAACGGCGTCTCTTCGGATGAGGCCATCTGTGCCGTATCCAGCTGCGCAATATAAGCTAACGAGAGAAACTATCCTTCTGTGGCGCCATCTATCGTGAAATAAAGGAAACGAAAGAAGAGGAACGCTGGCGAGGTTTATTTGCTTAGTCTCGCATCGTCGAAAAATTTCGCTTCTTTCGGGCCCGGCCTTAATGCGAAAGTGCGGGCCAGCAGCTACGGCTCATCATGTATACACAGATTTCCTTTTCCCACTGCGCAAATATGGCAACTGGCAATTTGACAAAATTGAGATCAAAATTTATTGTTTGATTTACCTAAATACTGAAGTAATGGAATTGACCAATACGAACACAAAATTGAGATCAAAATGCATTCTTTGATTAGCCTAAATATTGTAGTAATGGAATTGACCAATACGGAAAGTCAAATGATAACCACCTTTTCTTCATAGGGATACGAATTGGTAATTTATCTAGGTAATTTACGCAGTAATTTACCAGGGTAACGGTAAATTACAATTTTTTTGAAAAAAAATATGAAAATGGTAATTACCAGGGTAATTTAACCAGGTAATTTCCCGGAGTAATTTATCAGGGTAACGGTAAATTACAATTTTTTTAAAAAAAAAATATGAAAATGGTAATTACCACAGTAATTACCAGGGTAATTTAACCAGGTAATTTCCCGAAATAATTTACTGAATACTGATATATTGCATTTTTCCTGTTCTGAAGAAAATTAACTGAAAAAGGTTAAATATGCCAATATCTACGTTGAAAACAGGTTTGGACACTATTGAGTCTCATAACTTAATTTATTTTAGTATTCACTTACTAGTGGGGGTAAAAAGGGGGTATACAAACAAGGAGGACAGCCAACATTTTATTATCACTTGAGTGATATGACTTTGGCCGATCACATTTTTTTAAATGGGATTGATGAATGATGAACTTATGATACGCCATATTCGTCATTATTTATGAATATTTAGGTGTACATTTTTCACTAGACAAATTGACTAGCGAGCACCCAGATTTCGATTAATTTTATTACTCAGAGCATTTATTTAATAGTCAAATGCCGTGACTAGTGCCTTATGTCCAACCCTGTACACAAGCACTTTCTGGCAGCCTTTTAACCAATATATTACCATAGAGAGAATGATCATGTTCAGACGGTTTTAATCCCCCTCACGTTCTAAGAATAAGATCCTTCCCCTGAGACCATCAAATCCGCCCGGTATCACAATGGTTCCCTAAAACCAGTTCCTCTGTAGCGTTTTTGACCGGTAGCTTAATCTATATATTCATAACGTACTCTCTCCTAGTCCTATTGGCTAACTCAGAACGTCCTTTGTGTAACTCAGAACGCCTATTGGCTAATTCAGAAACCCCTTTGGCTAATTCAGAACGTCCTTTGTGTAACTCAGAACGCCTATTGGCTAACTTAGAACCCCCTTTAGCTAACTCAGAAACCCCTGTGGCTAATTCAGAACGTCCTTTGTGTAACTCAGAACGCCTATTGGCTAATTCAGAAACCCCTGTGGCTAATTCAGAACGAAGTCTAAACAGGTTATATAATGGGAAAACGTTGATCATTCTCGCGGATACGGTATCTCTACGTTTGGTGAAACTCTATCAAAGAGGAGCCAATAAGTGAACCTGCATAAACGTTTGCAATTAAAACCCGAGGAATTTATTACAAATTGTTCGATACCAAATCTTTCAAATGACACCTTTCTTATAAAATATAATAATTAATAAATAATAAATCTTAATGTGTGATAAAAGGAAACCGTTTCGGAAACCCACTGATTTCCACTTATCACACATTCCGATTAATTTTTTTACCATTTCTTACTTGTTATATTTTATTTATTAAACCATTTCTTATGGAAAATATTGACCAATAATTCCACGTACGAAAATTCATCGAAAAATAAGTTCAAATGAATTAAGTTAAAGCAACTGTCAGCTCTATCATTGCCACCTGTACTCTAATAAAGCATTTGTTATTTGAGATGGCAATTTATCTATCGGATTCTTCGTAAAAACGACTTTACTGGGGAGCGTGGTGCCATCTATTAATGGCAAAGAAAGCTAAAATTCAAAATAGCGAAACAATAACGTCGTCAGAGAACCATTTATAGTTATTATATTTAGAAAACTTATACTCTATTTAGTGGACTTTAACCTAAATTATATATCCCATAAAAATTACTATAATTAAGTTATTGTCAAATTTACAAACGAGCCAATCAACGCGAGGGGTACTTTAATGCCCCGCATTTTGGGTCAAAATGTAGCTAAAGCATCTTGTTTTGATTTCGACGCTAGCGACATCTGTTAAAAAAAGAGCTACTTGCTTTAAGTAGTTTGGATTTTAAATATGGCAAAGTTCATAATATGACCTGAACCCGTGACGCACGAACCAACAATGAGAACAAATATGACGTTGATATTTTCCCACTGGTACTGGGAAAATTTCTGTCCTTTGAGCAGGCTTAACAGCATATTTAAATTTGAAATAAATCCGTAGAAAGCCATTTCCGACCGACGAAGTGCGATGTCCTTTGATACTTAGTTATTTATTTTAAAACGGTAAGCGCTCAGTGTTTCGAAAGCTTTTAGTAAGTTGCCTGGGATGTTTACTCCGTCACCATTTTAATATTACAGGTAACCTTTTAAGGGAGATCCATACTTCAAATTGAAAAGCTTGGTTCCTTTAAATGGATTATTACGAGAATTCCGATTTTGGAATTTGAGCTTTGACTTGAGTTTATTGACTTTAACTTAACCTGGCACTAATTATGAATTCAAAGGGAATACTCCTATTTTCCTTTAAATTAATAACAACTCCATTTAAATGTAAATTTAGAATTAGAAAAACCACAGTGCCAAACTATCGTATCTTTAAATTATCATTTTTCTTCATAAAATCTTTTGCACCATTATTAACAAGTTTGTCAATCGTAACAGTAGTGTATATGATAAAATAATTGTAAAAGACGGTTCAATGCACTGTCATTCCATTTTATTCTAATTTTTCATGAGAAAAAGTTTGCAAGCGCATATTCGAATATGTTTCTTTTCATTTTATGTGATGCATATTTTCTATCACAAATCGTACACCGTAGTTTTTTATTTGTTTACACTCGTAATTCCCTATCTAAGAAAAAGGTATGCTTTAGCTTCTGAAGTGTGGCGTATTACAATCAAAGAAAATATTATCATTAGTTAGTTCATCGAGATTTTTCTTATTTTATTCCATGTTTTTCTGAAAATATTTTTCCAATACCGGTATCGGCCAATATCGGCTTCGCTTAAATTGATATTGACCGATACCGATATTAGAAAAATAGGCCGATACACCGGTGCATCCCTAGAAAAAGCTAAGCACAAATTAGATTTTATATTATTATATATTATTAATTGATATATTATATTATTTAAAATTACCAAATCTCAGACTAAAAATGTACTAAGACAATCTCAGACCAAAAATATATTTATTTATACTATGGCGATCCGTAGGCATGGTGGTCTAATTCCCCCCTGACACGAAAGGGGGAGGAAACACGTCACAGGCGTGGGCTTCATTCGCTTCGGAAGAATTAGTGGCTGATTTTATTTTACTTAGGGTCAAAGGAGGTTACCTACATTCTAGCTCAAACAATAAAAATCTCATTTTCCAAACCAATAAGAACTCTCAGAAATACAGGCGAATTTATTTCAAATGCCCATTTCTTTAAAACGAGCATTTTCGACATAGCTCTATTTTGCGCGGAGCTGTACCCGAAATGGCGGACTCGGTACCTCGGTAATAAGGTTCGTCTTTGTTTCTTTCCGTCTCTCATAGATGGCGTTATTGACTTAATGCTAGAAACCCTAATGGCATCTTTCACTCTCCGCCAACTTCTTACTTTCGTCCCGCGCTTTTCGCGTCTTTTCTTTAAGCCTTTTGCGTTATTGTTCCCTCGAAACTAGACCGAGTTTATGTGTATTTTCTCTTTTATATTTGCGACTGCTGGAACTTATCTTATAAGATGTATTGAGGACTCAGGAGTGTGTGTTATTTGATGGCGAAATAGTATGTAAATAAGCTCAGCAAATAACCCTGATTCGATAGAGCCGCGTGCGCGGTTAGGCCTAACGAAAATGATCGCGAAATCGGGAAGATGTTGCCTATCTGATGACGGCATACCTACGTAACCGAGGGATTTCGGGATTTCGTAGAGATTTTGGCGATTTCAATGTAAATTTATCATAGCGAGAGTTAAAAGATTTTGGGATTTCAGACAAAGTGCACGGGATTTTGCTAAATGTCCGACCCCTCGTACGTAACTGGTTAGTCTCGGGTGCTTTAAGCTGTTTACAAAAATCCCCCCTGGTTAGAGGGAGTTCCCTCGCAGCTCCAATTTCCATAAAACTTGTAGAGGTTAAAGGTGAGGTGGCGGAGTGGTTAGCACTTTCGCCTCGCAGCAAGAAGAACCGGGTTCGACTCCAGCTTGTGGCAATTATAAGGAGACGACCCGAGGTGTTATACACCGATTTTGTTCAAACTCGGGGCATTCGTAGACCTTCATAATTCATACAACTTGAAAAGTCCTAAAGGGATTTTATTCAAATGTTTTTGACAACTTAAAATTGAAATTTTCCCATTGAAAATAACATGGGATTTTGACCGATTCCAAAGGGTCCCCCCCCCCCCCCCTGTGAAACATTTTACAAAATTGAAAAAAAAATTAAAATACCAAAATGATAAAAAAAAATGATAAAAATTGACGAAAAAAATCAAAATTGGTCACATTTTTATCAATTTTTTAAATTTTTTTTACAGGGAAATCGGTCAAAATCCCATGTTATTTTATGTTGTCAAAACAAATTTCGTTGCCATGGCAAAACCGTTGCCCATTGAATAAAATCCCTCTAGGATTTTTCAAGTTACAGGAAGGTCTACCAATCCCCCTAGTTTGAACAAAATCGGTGCGTAACACCTCGGGTCGTCTCCTTGTGAGTGAAATCTGGGAACCACTCCTTCCGCGTAGAGTTTGCAAGTTCTCTCCCCACTGGTTTTAGGCCATTCCCCCGGAGTTCTTCGGTTTCCCCTTCCATAAAAACTTGTTGAGGTTAACGGTAATAGTGAGTGTAGGGAGCTGTTGGCTCACGTGGCGTGAAGGGCTTGTCACCACCCTCCTACGCATTGTAACACGGCTCCCTGAAATAATGGCTTTAAAAGTCGCTTGATGACTTAAACATAATAATGTACATTATATATTTATTGATCACTTTGAAATTTACCCAGTAAACATTTCTAAAATGGATTATATAACACGCATAGGAGCATTTAGGAATTCAACAGAGAGTAGTATTCATAAAAATGAAGCGTGTAGCTTCGCAGGCGATATGCACAATTGCGCATTACCAGTTTATAGAGATGGATACTCCTCACGTAACAATATCTTATATACTTCTATTATAGAGTGCTAGCAGTTGATGCGTTTTTAAAGGTTAGTGACGTCACAGCCGTAGCTTCCGTAATGGTTGTCATGAAAACTCGCGATTTTTCTCAATAGACGTTTAACATTGGTGACGTCGCAGGGTTTCAAGCTGCTGGCACTTTATTGGTAAAGATATTTCTTTTTCCGCCAATGCTGTTGCACTAAAAAATTTATTTTATTTTATTTCTTTTATTGACTATATTCAACCGCAGGGTTTCGAGTGGGATGTATATATGAACAAACCAAAAACAAGGTGCTACAGGCATAAGATTTCACACAATCCTCCCACGATGTGTTAAGAATACCTTGCATATTAAATTTAATTTTGGAACACATTTTCAATCACCGTGTTTATTAACTTGATAAGTGCACTTTAACAACCTAAGAGTAATTATTAACCATACCTCGGACACCTTGTACTTGATCATAGTAAGCGCCCTAAGCACCAACAATTTAAGAGTAGGTGTACCTTAAAGAAAAATCAATTACAACGTTAACTCAATCACCCTTTCAATTGGGAACAATTTTTAATAACACTGTCCATTGGGAATAATTTTGAAGCACCCTGTCCATTGGGAACAATTTTTTATCACCCTGTCCATTGGGAACAATTTTGAAGCACCCTGTCCATTGGGAATAGTTTTTAATCACCCTGTCCATTGGGAATAATTTTGAAGCACCCTGTCCATTGGGAACAATTTTGAAGCACCCTGTCCATTGGGAATAATTTTTAATCACCCTGTCCATTGGGAATAATTTTTAATCACCCTGTCCATTGGGAACAATTTTTAATCAGAGTCCATAAGGAACAATCCATTGGGAACAATTTTTATCACCCTGTCCATTGGGAACAATTTTTATCACCCTGTCCATTGGGAACAATTTTGAAGCACCCTGTCCATTGGGAATAGTTTTTCATCACCCTGTCCATTGGGAATAATTTTGAAGCACCCTGTCCATTGGGAACAATTTTTAATCACCCTGTCCATTGGGAACAATTTTTAATCACCCTGTCCATTGGGAACAAATTTTTAATCACCCTGTCCATTGGGAACAATTTTTAATCACCCTGTCCATTGGGAATAGTTTTAATCACCCTGTCCATTGGTAATAATTTTAATCACCCTGCCCATTGTAAAAGGGTGCGTTTTTATACGAAAAGCAAATAAAACCGTTCATTTTATTCAAACGGCCCAATAACAAAAAAAACTCAAGAGTTATTTCTTGCCATACAGAAACGTACAACGCTACTTGAAAGCACTCTGCCCATTAGAAACGGAATTTCAGTTACCCTGTACATTTACTTAAAAGGCGCTCTAAAACGACCTAAGAAAGCACAATCACCCTGGCCCTTTAGATAATTAGCGCAATAAGCGGCGGATACGGCTACGTAGGAGGTGAAAATAGTAGCCACAGTGTCGAATAAAACCTTGAGCTAGAGTTTTCGTAATCAATTGTAGAGTGCGGGATCGTATCTATATAGCATATCTTATCAACAATATGCGTTCCATGTTATTAAATGACAAAATATAGTAGCTTAAAAATTTAAATTTAGGTGTGGCACTTATTAATTTAGATGTTGGAAATCATGAAGGAAGGCCACATGGAAGTCTGACATTTGGCAGTTTTATGTAATAATCGGGTGACACCTACAATGGCCAAATGTATTTTAACAATAAATATGTCAAGAACCAATACCATTCCAATACTTATCTATATTTTGTAAAAAATGTGAGTTGAGATATTTTTGTACGAAGGGAACGATTTAGTTTTTAGTTTTACTTTTACTTATACTTATTCGGGCAGTCTACAGGCCACACTACGATGATTATCGTACAATTCGATAATTTTGAAAAAATGTTTCGGGCGTACGATATTTTCAACGACGCACTATATAATACGCTATTTTCTATAATTCGGCTTGAGCGTACGATTATTTTGGAATATTTTCGACATATTTGGTCAATACGCTTAATTTGATTCAAGCATTTTAAAAAAAATTGATTGTCACATAACTTATAGAATAATAATAATAATTGTTTATTTATAGAATCTTGGGATACAATAAATTCGACAAGTATAACGTAAATATTCCAACAAAACTGAAATTTTCCGGTAATTTTCAGTCGTCCGATAATTTGTTTCTGAAGTCGATAATTTTCTGGCCTTAGTACGATAATTATGTTTTGAGGGCCTGGCAACGCTGTCTCTCCAGACTCCGGGCGCGTAATCGCGCAGTACTGGTGCCAGAAGATTCGTCGTGATTTCGAGATGTATCGCTTCAATTCTGAGGCACAATTAGGTGTAGTACCCGACTATTCGGAATTTTTATGTTATAGAACTGTTTACGACGCAGTTACATTTTTGTCATTGATATTTGTGTACGATGTTTTCTTCCGTGTCGAGTTTTATTACGTGAGAATTGGCAAGATTCTGTACGAGGCTGTCACGTATTCTTTGAATCAACGGTTCGTCACGTTGGAGCTAGGCCTTGCCAATTTTGACGGCTTTTTAAAATGCGAGCGGCTGTTCGGCGTTCGAAGTCCGGTTTTCCTGAACGACGACCGGGAGAAAGGATGGATCGCGGTGCTGAAATTTCGCTCTTTCCCGCTTTTCGGGACTTACATGTCGGCGGAGGTCAACCGTGTAGAACCGGAGGAAGGAGACGACAAGCGGTTCATCATCAAATTGACCGTTCTGGAAAAGGATAAGAAGCTGTTTACCGATATTGAGATTACAGAGACGTCTTATTACATTCGAAGAAACTTTCTCAGAGTAGATTCACTTGTTGAAAAGGTAAACAACTTTTGAATGTTTTTCGGGCAATAGTATTAGTCGATACTACGCGAAATATTCATTTTCTTTTCGGCCGTTTTGCAATAACATAGAAAGTCCGTCATTTTAGTTGAATATCAAAATCAAACAATTATCTAAATCTGGCAACACTTGTAACTTTTTAGAAGGATAGGGAAACGTTTGCCTGGCAGCCCTGTTTTTTCCTCGCATTAAGATGGCGAACTTTTGCGCCAACGTATGGTTTGTCTAAGCTGGTCGGTGGCTTTTCCGGCTGTTATTTTTAATTATCGACTAAAACTATATGCCGATCCAACCCTGTCATGGTCACTAGCGCGTGGCGATGGGTTGTCCCATGGATTAACAAGAACTCACAGGGATAGTTCTCTTACATTGAACTATCATTGCCAGCAAAAAATAAGTTCGTTACAAACTCTTCAACCCCGGGGGACAGTCCAGTGCTCCCCACTTTCCGCACCAAAAACGATTCAAATCCGGAAATAGTAACGCCATCTCGTGTGTGAAATTAACACTGGGTTTTTAAAAATGGCGATTGTCAGTAACATTGGTACACGGATTTTCTACTACATTCAGTCGCACCTTTAACCCTTTAGGTTGATCTACTTTGGATTTAATTTTAGTATTCGACATGCTAAGTAATTGTTAATAGTTCCAATAAAATTTTAACCAACTTAAAATAGGTGTTTCCATAAAAAAAACCATCTTCATCACCTGAAACATTTCTTGTTATCACATTAAGGCTTACGTTGTCGATTCGATTATTACTATCAAAATTAAATCTAACCTGATGAAATTTCAATATTTTTTATCTTAATATGGTTTTGTCCTTTTTGAGGTGTACCTAAAGTTAAGTTTCATAAGTATTCGCCTAAACATTTTAATTAGGTTTTAGAAACCGAAACGCGATACAAAACAAAAGTATTGGATTTCCCCGGCCATAATTCAAGAATAAACCGAAAACTGTCAAATTGAATCGTTTCCTTTTAGGCCTAGTTCCGATTTCTCCCGCTAGGACCGATGGCGTTTGAAACAAACATATTTGAAAAGAGAACTATCCCTGTGAGTTATTGTTAATCCATGGTTGATCACTACGCGTACTCGGTACTAACAAGTTCTGTACTCTCTGTACAGAATTTATAGAAGTGATAAGCTCTTCGTTGTTGAATTGTTCATTGGCAAAGGCTTTATAAACTGTCGTCTGCTAAATAAAAGCTCAGCAACGAACGTTAAAAAATTCTATCTGTTTTGACACGAATTTACATTTAGATTAAATCGGTTTTATCCACTTTTTTCATCAAAATATTCGCTTTTTAACTTACGTTTTTGCTTGAAATTATTCTTAATTTTGTCGTATCATAAGAACCTATTTACGTTACTGATAATGTTATAGAACAAAAAAGGACTACCTAAGACAGACTGGCAATCGGAATAAAAATGGAAACAGTAACTTTCTTTAACATATTTTTGACACAGCAATGGAGGACCTACCTAACTATTTATGATTGATTAAAAACTGAAATCGTGTAATTCAGCTTTAATTAAAGTTGCAAAAACTAAATTAATAGTTCTTTTAGAAAGAGCTTATGGTGACGACGTTATTTCGCTATTTTGAATTTTAGCTTCCTTTGCCATTAATAGATGGCACCACACTCGTTTTTTCCCGAATAATCGGATAGATTCATTGCCATCTCTAATAACAAGGGCCTTATCATAATACAGGTGGCAATGATAGAGCCGACTGTTGCTTTAAATAAAATACCAAGGCCAAATTGCAAAGGCAAGGCATTACTATCAGTTGGTAATTTTATTGCATTTATTTTTCAAATTTATTTTTAACACTGTCGCTTTTAAATCATGCCCACATCGAGTTGAGATAGAGCAAACTGTTGCTTTAACAGAAATAAATAAATAAATTATTACCAAGGCCTAATGAAAATTCGAACGCTTTCACAATAAAAATAGACGCTCACTTGACGTAGTACAATGCATGACGGCTGTTTTAAGGCGGCGCTTAGCTACGACGTATGCCTAGGCTATGACGCTTCGAGCAAGCACCGAATAGACCCATGATGAAAGTTGGGGGGCCGAAAATTTACATTTTTACCTGGCAACTCAGCATTTGGACGGAACATCAGTTTCCTTACTTCCGCCTATATATTTCAATGGCGGTCACGTGGTACAAAACGTCACAAACAGGATGTTCCGTCCAGAGGTCTCACTTAAGCCTCGTCTGTGGCCCCTCTTTTGTTACACACTATTTAAAGTCTTTTTTCATTTATGGTCATTGTATGTTTTATATTTAAAATATATTTTGCCGATATGAATAGGATTCTCCGCTGAATCTTCGAGTTCGTTTCGACATAACCGTCATCGACGATATCAACACTGTAACAGACACTCGCGATTTTTCCAAAGGTGATCAGAATGTCGACATCCTGAGCCGAATGCACCAAACCAAGAACCACACCGACTGTGTCCTTAAAACCAGCGAGCGGGATTTCCCTTGCCACAAAGCGGTGCTGACATCCACGTCCAAAATGTTCGACAAAGAAATGCTAGACGACGTTGTCGATTTACGGGGCGTGTTAGATTCCGATACGGTCTCCGACTTGCTTCACTACTTATATCTCCGCCAGACACCCGATTTGGACAACACTTCTTCTGAGTTGATGTACGCTTCTGAAAAATACGATTTACCCCTTTTAAGGGAACGTTGCGAACGCCATCTAGTTTCTCAATTAAACGTTGAGCATGCCGTCTGCTTTTATAAGCTTTCGTTGCAATATTCGGCGGGTTACTTGAACAAGGAGGTCGTGAAATACGCGGCCGCTTACAAGGACGACGTTGTGCGGACTGAAGAGTTTAAGAATTTGTCCGAAGCCATGTCGAATCGTTTGCTGTTGGACATCTTGAATGCCAATCCCCGTGACGTCAAGGAAGCTCAACACCGCTTTTCACATTTTCAAAATAACTCTCAAGACGTTGGGGTGCTCTCAGTCCAAACGCTCGTCACTGTTACGTGTCTTTTGGCGATATTTCTATCTCTTTTAGGCTTAAGTTACCTGGGTTCTTATATTTTGAGTTATTGGCCATCCAATTGGACACGATCCTACCAGTATCTTGATTATGAACGTTTGAATCAACGTTTAAGTTCATTTCTCAAATATTTTCGTAATAGTTCCGAAGAAAAAACGGAAAAAACTGTGGATAGTTCGTGGATAATGGTCTTGGTTTTCTTGTTTTGTCTACTAATGGCTTTTTTACGCCCATTGTTTTGAGTGAACTATTGTCGATGGAGCGCGCGATTGTACTGAAATTCTATATGTTGTTATCTAGTTTTATCTAGGATGACTAATAAAGCGTTTAAAGCACATGGTTATTTTTTGGTTTTTGAGAATTGGCCCGAATAGGCCCTTCAATAAAACATCTTCAAGGAAATGGCTAATAAATAATATTTCCAAGAGCCAGGACCTACAAGCTACTGTTTATTGGGTGCTTGTTTAAGTAATGAAAACTTTTCACTTGCAAACAGAACGTCGTGATTTTGCTAAGTCTTATATGTAAAAAAACCTACCTGGTTACAAGGAAACACTTTTTGCAAACCGTACAGGTGAATTGTTTTCATTATTTACACAAGCACTATATAAACAGTAAATTGCTGGTCCTGGATCTCGGATATATTACTTCTTGGTTTATTTAAGGGTCTATTATCGCCTGGTGCCTTGAGTATTAGCCTAGTTGAAAAATATGATTTGCACGTTCAATTTTATTTGGACAGAAAGCTACCAAGGATTTAATAATATTCTGAGTTGTTTTTAATTTAAAATTCTTGAGTGTCAAAGATTTGGTGGTTAATTCTAAGTCAAATAAATGGTGTCCAGTTCAAGGTCAAAATGATCCATACAAGTCAAATACGCGCAGATTTCGAATACGGAAGGTTTATAGGTGTTTTTATTTTATTTTGGTGCCTATTTGATTTATTTCTAGTGGATGTTTACATTGAGGAAGATTTTAAATAAATATATGGTAATACAATTATTATAAATAGCAGAAATAAATATGAATTTATTTCACTCATGAATATTCAATAAGTGAGTTTCCATAATCACACCGCCAAATAAAAGGCTGCTAATATGGGGAAGACTAAGCTGACGTTATAGGTCACCGAGGTCACGCTGAGGTATGACGTCAAAGTACCATCGTCATCTGCTTGTTCGGCTAACTGCGCATGTGCCAGATATGATTGAAACTCGCTTATTGGATACTCTAGCTCGCTTTCCCAAGATAATAGGTGTAGCCTAATAATATCGGAATGGAATATTAAAGTTTAACGATTACTTATTCAAATATAATTTGTTATCAGTTAAATTAAATTAATTAGATTAATTTTTGGTTTCTGCAGTAATATATCTGCATAAATATTTTTTTTTTGTAAAACTCGTGTAATTATATGCATAAAATACTTTTCAAAGCATTAGAACCAAAGTTTAATCTAAGTTAAAGGATAGTGATTAAATAAATTGATAATATTTAACAGAAAACTGTGAGAGAGCAGCTCGTGGGACTGTGCTGACTATTGAACTTTTCCATTGATGATTGATGAAGTGCTGGACGGTGGGAAGTCGTTGAAATTCTGTACTCGTCCTTAAAGGGACACCGAATCATTTGAAAAATTCGAACCCCTCCTCGTGAAGGCAGACCAGAATTATCAAATTCCGAAGACTAGGGCGGGACATTACTGAAATTCAAACGAGTCTCTGTTCCTTTAAGGAGAAACCCTACGTATGTATTCGGTTTCCCAATAGCTGTATGACCCCTGTTATGCAAAGTTGCTTAAATTGCATAAAAATTGACCGATTAGTCGTTGGTAATTAATTTAGAATTTGCAAGTACTGCATTTATTGTCGGGAAAAAAGGCAATTACTGTTTTCCCCTTGAATGGGACCCCCTTTCGGTACGCCCCTGAAAAGGAGGCCATAGATATTGCCTTAAAATTTAAACTGTAATACCAAAAATGCACGTATTAGGGAGAATGAGACCATGCTGAAACCAATTTTAGCATTGTTCCCAATACCTCATCATGATCGTTAAAGCAAGTGTCGGCTCGACGTGAAGCAGCTCTTTTTTCAGCAGATGTCGCTAGCGTCGAAATCCAAACAAGATGCTTAAGCTTCAATTTGCCTCGAATTATAGATACCCTTCGCGTTGCTTGGCTCGTTTGTAAATTTGACGATAACTTAAAAACGAATCCATACCTCTACTTGGAATGCTTATCGCGGCAGATTTTCGTCTCGGTGTGGCTGACGGTTTATTGACGTCACTGTGTTAACTTAACCAGCAACAACGTGAGAGGGGAGGGCGCGCAGAGGGGATTTTATCTCTCGTAGGCGGGGCCAAAGCCGTCAGAGTGATCTTACCATACGCTATACGCCAGGATAAGCAAGTAGAGGTATTCTTGCTTAAATTATAGTTATTTTTAACAATATATTTTAAATTGGATATGTAATTTAGGTTTAAGTCCATTAAGTATAGTATGAGTTGTCTAATTATAATAACGATGGTTCTCTGACGACGTTATTGTTTCGCTATTTTGAAATTATTATATTTAATTATAAATCGCACATTTGGGCTACTTTCGGTCGAATGGGACCCCAAAAAAACCGCATTCGGTCAAATGGGACCAAAGCTATGCTGGCGCCTTTGGCATTAGCCTAGCTGATTATTATTATCTTTTCCACTTCAGATCTCTTCTTGGTCGCAGTAAATTGCACGTATACATTTTTGCGCTTTTTCCTATAATATTACTATTTATAATTGGTTCTAATATAATTAACCGCATTAAACTGCGTGTAAAAATCATTCTCAATAAAATAAGCATTTATGCGCAAAAACGCATTTTTGTACAAGAAGCGTACTTCATAACGAAGCTGCACGCCAACAATCTTTAAAAATTCTCCGGAGACTGGGGCGACGCCCAGCGGAGAGGGACTGAAGTTAATGAAACGTGAAAAGTCTCGGAGGGGGGGGGGGGGGGGTTCGATGTCTCCTTCCGGTTTCCCCGAAAACTCTTTATCCAATTTAAAGAGTTCTCCCTTTATTTATCCCTTTGCTGCCTTTCTTCGCCGGTTTTTCTTTAATTATTTCTCCACTTTTGTTCGCCTTCCCGCTATTCCCAGATCTCGAATCTCTTCTCTTAAGCCTTGGCCACGCTCTTCTCTCCTCGTCCGCCCTTCCCCGCGTGACGTTTCGAGTTTTCCTGGAATAATATCTTCATTCGTATGGAATTCCTACTTTCATTTGTTTTTCAAGTCATCCTCATCATTGTTATGATGTACTTGTAACCATGGACATAATATTACTTTAATAAAATGTCAGTGTTGTAACGTTGCATACGCATCGCTCGTACACGACCTGAAAAACCTGGAAAAGTCAGGGAATTTGAAAATGATTACAAAAGGTCAGGGAATTTGAATATGTTTCCAATAGGTCAGGGAATTTGAAAATTATCCCAAAAGGTCAGGGAATTTGAAAATGATTTGCAAAAGGTCAGGGAATTTGAATATGTTTCCAATAGGTCAGGGAATTTGAATATGTTTCCAATAGGTCAGGGAATTCTAAAATGATTACAATAGGTCAGGGAATTTGAATATGTTTCCAATAGGTCAGGGAATTTGAAAATGTTTCCAATAGGTCAGGGAATTTGAAAATGTTTTGCAAAAGGTCGGGGAATTTGAAAATGTTTTGCAAAAGGTCGGGGAATTTGAAAATGTTTTGCAAAAGGTCGGGGAATTTGAAAATGTTTTGCAAAAGGTCGGGGAATTTGAAAATGTTTTGCAAAAGGTCGGGGAATTTGAAAATGTTTTGCAAAAGGTCAGGGAATTTGAAAATGTTTTGCAAAAGGTCAGGGAATTTGAAAATGTTTCCAAAAGGTCAGGGAATTTGAAAATGACCCAAAAAAAATCAGGCCAATAAATTTTTGAAAGATGTATTAAAAATACATAAGAAATATTTTTCTAGCTTTTACCTCAAACCATTCATTTATTCTACAGAAATGGTCAAGGAAAATTTGGAAATTTGGTCAGGGAAAACCTGGAAATGTCCGGGAATTTAATTCCGGAAATTTTGTACGAACCTTCAGACGTTGTTAATAGCATAAGTAACATAATAAATACAACGCTAAGTTCTTTAATGATAGTCTTGTTTCGCCAATGACCATATTAATCATTATATTTCTAAAGAGTGACTGACAAAGCAATTTACTATTGAATTTTCGATTATATTAGTTAGCTATTTTCCAATTTGAAATTTAAACGCGTTTTTGTTCATATTTATAGCCATCAAATTAATTTGGAAAAAAAAACAGACTAATTTCCGGTTACGCAATCACTCTACGACAGACTATCAAATTATCAATAACCGAAATCCTTCAGTGTCATACTTAAATTATTATGAACTTTTGATAATAATAATCATAATGTAACTTTGCCTGTACTAAAATGTAACCCCTTTCTCGACCCCTTTTGTATTTTACATAGTATAAACCCCTCCCTTGAAGTTTTTCTAGCTACGCCACTACGTAGAGTAAAGTTCAATTAAATACTCACTATTTAGAAGCGAATAAGAACAATAATAAATTAATCATAATAACCAGCTAAGCTAATACCCGAGGCACCCCCATAGGCCTAAGTCAACCAGCGACTTGTAAAGAAAATTACCAGTGGGCGAGTTACATTGCGTAGGACGGTAGGAGCCAACAGCTCCCCACACTTACTTTTCCCGTTCACCCAGAAAGGTTTTATAGAAAGGGGAAACCACTTTCAGCCAGTAGCGTAGCCAGGATTTGGTTTCAGGGAGGGCACACAATGAAAAAAAGTAAAACAAAAATAAAAACAATTGTACATACAACCATACGTTTCGGGGGGGGGCACGTGCCCCCTGTGCCCCCCTGGCTACGCCACTGCTTTAAGCAGTAGGGATTGCTTAGATAACTTACAAAACCAAAGCGGGAAGACTCTAAAAAGTATGGAATAGTTCTTTATCGTTTGAATACGACACCTGGTGAAATAAATTCAAACTATTCCGAGAATTATGGGAAATAGCATTTTACCCAGAGTTCTTTGAATAGTTTTTTTAATCGTTTTTGCATTATCTTAGTAATTTAAAGGGTTATTTAATGGTAATGAAAAAGTTGAATACTTTAAACGGCTAAGCAATTTATTCCTAAACAATTTTTTATAGTTTTCGTACATAAAATTATACAAAATATTAAATTTTTATAGATAAAGTCTATAGTGGATAGCTCAAGTTCCAACTGTGCATCATAACCAATTTGAAACTCGGTCGGTAGGCGGCGATACTTGTGACCCAAATTTAAACTACGCACGAAGCCTATGCTTTTTTAGCTTATTTAAAGAAATTTAATTTCCAGGATTTTATTAATTTAAACGGTTTTAATATAATTTGTTTTGTCTCAAAGGAAAAGGTTAACCCTAACATTTTAAAAACCTCTTATTAGGTTCAGAACAGAGAGCCATCTTCCGTAAATGCGAAGCAAAGAAACATGTGCTAGTGTCAGGGAGGCGTGCAAGGGCCTTTTAAAATAACGTACGCAACGGTTGTAGCTACGGCGCAGTGTTGCCAATCTGAACTCTTAGCTAATTTGGTTGCCAAACACATCTGGCTTGGAGCGAAACGTTTCATAACTTGTTTACCTCTTTTGTATGGCAACTTGAAAGACTTCATTTTATGACCAAGGCTTTGGTCTCAATATCTCAATCTTATCGTCGACTTCTCTCATAGTCTCAATAAAAATAAATGCAATTACTGTTATTAATGTCAATCGTAATTATTAGACAGTGGGAACGTCTAAGGATTCATTGGGTCCGTGCTTCGAAAGGGTGTGACTTAACGGTAATAGTTAGTGTAGGCTAGGAGCAACAAACACAGCACCCCACACAAGGAGAACGCAACCCGTCAAAAGTCGTGCATTTTCTTGCGTACATTTTTCATTGGTTAGACGCTTTAGCGGCTGCTGCCGGCGGAAGGGGGAAATTCGGAAATTTTCTTTCCCCCCCCCCCCCCGCCCTTAAAACGTTCAGCGTAAAGGCTCGTCCAATGAAATTGGTACACAACACTGCATTAGCGTGTTTAAAGGCTAGCTGCGTTCTCCTTGTGTTTGTTGCTCTTAGGTGTAGGCTCGCGTGGCATGAAGGGCTTGCCACCACCCTCCTACGCATTGTAACTCGGTCACCCGAATTAGTGGCTTTAAAAGTCGCTTGATGATTTAGGCCTAAGGTGGTGCATTGGGTATTAGCATAGCTGATTATAATTTAATATTTTAACTACGTCGAATTTAAGATGTCACTCCTGTTAGATAACAACTAGGAAACGGAGTCAACGGTGGCAGCGTTGGAGCGTTGAAAGTTGTTGAACGACTTTTAGAACTTCCGGTATTGACGTCACGATGCTCAACGGTTGAGGAAAAAACTCAACGCCTAGGGGAGACGTTGTAAGTACGTTGAGTGCGCTAAAAGGTCGTCTGCAGAAGTGTCTGATCAGTTTTGCCAAGATGTCGGCTGATTTCATCGTCATTAACGAAAATTATTGAGGCAAGCTTCCTTTTCCTTTCCATGACTTTTGAATACGACGCCAAAAAAAATTCAACAATCCAACGCATCCCCCGTTCAACAAATAAATTCTCAACGCTGAAGCGTTGAATTTATTTTGCCGTTCAACAACTGATGACGTCACGATACCCACCGTTGAAGCGTTGAGTTTTTTTTAAGATTACGTTGAATGAACGTTACCTAGTTGTTGAACGTACCCCTTGTAAAATTTTTCATGTTCTTCGTAAAATAACGTATTTAGAAGGTTAAAAAAGAGATCAGAAGGTAAGTGAACTTCTATTCGAGACAAGGCTTAATGTTCATCATCGTTTAGGATTCGGTTTTATCCGTTTCAGCATCTGTCAGAACAGCATGCAGTTTTACCTAACCTAACCTAAGGTAGAAAGAAAAACTATTTTTTTGGCGGTCGCTCAATTGTGAATATTGAAAAATACAAAACCCGCCTTTGGGCTAATTTCATCAAAAACATTTGCGGAATTCGGTCTAATGGGAATTCGGTCGAATGGGATTCGCCGCAATGGGAAGATACCGAAAATTTACATATTCGGGTACTCGAATAAGCCGCCTTCAGTAGCGTAGCTGATGGTTCGCAGGGCCCGCGGTGCGGGGGGGCCTCGCGCTTCGGAGGGGGGCCCCGCTAACCATAAAAAAAAATTAAAAAAGGGGGCCTCATAGAGATTTTTGCGGGGGGGCCTCTGAGTTCTCAGCTACGCCACTGGCCGCCTTACTGAAATCGTCGGGTTATTATTTTTCCCATCATGTTCGGGTACTCGACTATTTTATTTTTTTTGGGTTTCCGCCGCAATAATTTCAACGCGACGCTCTGATATTACTTACTTTTCTTCTCCTTGAGTTCAGATGGCGCTTTGTGTAGTTTAATTTTTGTTCACAAGTATCGCCGCCTACCGACCGAGTTTTTAATTGAATGTATGAAAGCTGTCTGCTCATTCAAAATTATCTCTCCACAACAGCTGAAAGTTGCGACCAAAAAACGTAGAAATTCAAAAATCGTCCGCTATTTCTTCACATATTTAGTTGACGGATTATACGGCAGATGGCGCTATATTTCCTAAGCTCGAAGCCTATACCCGGATATTATAATTACACATGAAAAAATATCCGTTAAAATTTTAATAACAGTTACAGTAGATGACCAAACAAAGAAGTTGTACTAAAGAGCATTGAATACGGACATAAGGTAGGATGCGCGTGAGGGTTGCGCAAACGAAACTTGATGCCGGGTAAAAGTATGGGGGGAATGAACAAAAAAGGGAATTTCTAAAGCTTTTTGCGACAGGTTTTTTAACATGACGCCGCCGTTCCTTCTCGACTTCTTCCATGATATTATATTGTCAATATCCCGCGTATTTTCGTAAGAATTGCAAATGGCGGCAACATTTCATCCGAACGAAAAACGCAACGGGGGCATTTATCAGAAGCAACTCGGTTTCGAAATTGTTAGCTAAAACGAACAGTCGTGTGATTACGTTTTAAGTCCTCCAACTTTTAAAGTTCCGAATCGTGATTATAAACCAAGTTTTGAAAGTCACGAATAGGCCAAGGCTTACGAGTTCCTTTTTCGTCGAATGTTTCTCTACAAAGCGAAAGTTATATCCTCCAGACCGCAACCTCGTATTTCCTCGATTCCCTTTTCGACATTGAAGGCACGTTGCTGAGAAGCTAAATACGCTCAGAGACCACAGTCGCGTTTCCCGACTCTTTTGTTGCCCAAGTCTGTTAAAAAGACTTACATTTCTCCCTCTTTCTTTGACCGCTAGATGTCGTTTTTTCGCGGCCCTTTCCAACGCTAAACATCAATAACCATGTCCAGGCACGCTTCGCTTCTACTTCCGGTTAGTCGTGGACTAATTGGAACTGACCTCCCGCTTTCGGACCATTATATGTAGGTCATTCTGTTCGAGGGCCGCTAGGGGTCACTAGTTACTCGCTTAGAATCCCGCTGGGAAATGTCGCATCTTGCTCTGTTGAGCTTCGTGTCCCCATGGCCAATACTCCGCTGCTTCTGCAGGAAATCACTTTCTAAAGTCACGACCAACGACAGATTAACACCGGGAATATAGGACTCGTAAATAAACGCGTTTGGCCGTGTTATTTTGTACGCCGTCGAGATGGTCGTTAGCGACATCTGGTGGGAATATGAGGAACTCGGGCTTCTATATTATGCTGTTATATATTATACAGAAACTTCGAAATTAAATTTATTTAAAGGGATTTATGGTGCATCAGTGAATTTCACATTCTTAAGTAAATGAAATATTAGTAAGCAAGCTGCAATTAGCCTTTTCAGTATACACAGAGGCCAACTCGAGAATTTTCGTCTTTGGGTTTTATAATAACAAATCTTCTGCTAATCCGACTATGCCTGAATTATGGTCTACTATATAAATTTGTTGCTACCAATAAACGCTTAAATAAAACCTGTTCAGAGATTTGCCTAGAAGTAGTAATACAAAGAGCCACGACACACCAAGAATGTATTGAAGTTACTAAGAATATTTCAGCATAGCATTAACCCCTGGTACCATCCTCGCAGCTTTTGTGGAGAAAGTTCGTCTGCATTTAAGGCGCATTCAAGGTCATACCGTATAGCAAACTTGAATGGGAAAGCGGACGAATTTAAGCTCCAAAGGCTGCGAGGATGGGAATCAGAATCGTGTAGTCCAATATTCTTAGTCACTTCAATACATTCTTGGACACACTTGTAAAAGCTTTATAATTTAAAGCGCGGCGCTGATCAATATTTCAACATAGAAGGGCTCGTTCAATTTCGCACGCGCCTCCTCAAAGAAAAAATGCGCGCGCTATCAACTTTAGCCTTACAAATAAAACTAACATAAACGCGAAACTATTTTATTCAGTGACTCGCAGATTATAGGGAATATATATATATATTAGGGTGTTTAAAAAAAATGCAAATATCGAAATGTTTTGGTATACATTGATTTTCTTATTCATTTTGGTCGGAAAATGACCCAGGAAAAATTTTACGTAAATTCATTAATATTTAGGACTGCCTCAACGAGCTAAAGTTTTACCATTATAAACAAACCCATTTATAAGCAAAAAAAATAATTATGTCACTCAAATACTTTAACTGAACGAAATATTTACTATTTATTACTTACTTAAGTTTACACAGGGTTTATTATAGTAATAAGTACCGGTATACAAAATAATTGGAAGAAATCCCCACAAAACCAGGTCCTAACTTGTGATTTTCAGCAGTTATGACCTGGTTTAGTGGGGCTTTCTGCCAAATATTTTATTGTGTACCGGTACTTATTTCTATAATAAAGCTTGTAAAAACTTAAATAAGTAATAAATATAAAATTTTTCGTTCAAGTAAAGTAAATGAGTGACAAAACTGATTTTTGCTTATAAATGGGTTAGTTCATAGTGGTAAAACTTTACCTCGTTGAGGCAGTCCTAAATATTAATGAAGTTACTTAAAAATTTTCGTGGGTCATGTTCTCATCAAAATGAACAAGAAAATCCATGTGCACCAAAACATTTCGATATTTGCATTTTTTTGAACCACCCTAATATATATATATATATATACGAATAAATACATTTTTGGTAGGACCATAGAGTAACCCACTCACATAGAGTGGAAGGCTATCAGCGAAACTTGTTAACACTTTTCGTACGCAGCGTCTTGTTTTCGAGGCGCGAGATAAGCAAGTTGGACTAAAGGTCATGTACAATATCTGAAGTTTATGTTCTAAAAAATGTAAAAACAACACCATCGGTCCTCGGACTATATTTATTCAACCCTCGAAAATAAGCTGGCCCGTTAAGATTAATGTTCCATGCGCTTCCATAGGGTCTTCCACTCTATGTGAGTGGGCTACTCTACGGGTGAAACCATAAGTGTATAATTTTTAACATAAGTGTGACACTTCCTATTCTCTACATGCAAAAGTTTTACTGAAAGCTATTCACAAGACACCGTTTTGCATCCGCTCGCTCCCGTGTCACACGTAGCCTTTGACAGCGCCTCGCTAGGGGGAGATTTTATTCTTGTGATGACGTCACTCCGTGGCTAGCTTTCAGTAAAATATTCTTCAAAGTGACCAACTTATGGAACATATTATAGACTTATGGTAGAACCTAACTGTCCTCAAAAGCTAACGAGTAAGGGACAAAGCTTCCTCGGCAAATTTCTACTTCAGTTACAAAGCGTGTAACGCTTTTTCAAGGCATAATAATAGGTCCATTCAGTAGGCTAATGTAAAACGTTTCAAAAATACAATAAGCCTATTTTCCGCATGGTGCAGCGCCTATTAACAATTTCGACTACCGTTAAAAAAAACCCCCGAGATGATTGGAAAAATGGTACGAAAATGAACCCCATAAGCTTCCAGTCCATCCTGAGGGAACAACTATTAAAACCTATTGATTACAGTATAGCGACTATCTTTCAAGTTAATGTGACTGTCCATCAACGGACACGGCCCGCGAAAAGGACAGAGGAAAGTGAAAGCGGGGCGTCGTAAGCTTATCTTTTGCATAACAATAGTTCTACTTTAAACGGGGTATCAGCTTGGGGGGGTATCGCTCTGCAGAATCTGCCCAGAATAGTGACTTCACTCGAGGAAGAGGGAGAGACTGATATCAATCGATAGATTTCTATAGAAAAGTTAGATCGTTTAATACAAAGGCTGGCCACGACGCCCTACCGTTTCGCCATGATTCCGAAGACGCGTTATGCAACGCCGTTTCAGTTAAGCCTTGTACCGAAGTTTTAGGCCTAGGCGGTGGGAAATATTTCGCGTTTGTATGGATGTAAATTGAGTTGCGGAAATTTATTTTTTTTAAGTGAGGCGATTTAGAATACGCGTCTGTGATAAAGGTCATTTAAGGCTAAGAACTTTTAGCCTTGGATCCTACGCGGTCCTCCCTCGAAAAGTCGGATAAAACCAATTCAAATCTTTCACTGAAGCTATCGTGACCATAAGTGGGTCAGTTAGACGATATAACGACTGATAGCTACTGTCATAAGTGTAACACTTCCAATTCTTCATACGTAAAAGGTTTACTGAGAACTATAATAATTCACAAGACAGACTGCATTACGGGTTTCGTCGCCGTTTTGCGTCCGCTTGCTAACGCGTCTCACGTAGCCTTTGACAGCCTTTGTTATTGTGATGACATCACTCCGTTACTGGCTCTCAGTTAAATATTATTCCCCAAAGTGACAAACTTATGAAACAATATTATAGACTTATGCTACAGTTTAATGTGACGTTGAATTTGCGTCATACCCAAATAGAAAAGCGCCTCTATCGACAAAAATGGGCGACTGGAAAATAAATGATCACACGCCGTTGTTACTCCTCGGCACGGCTTCCTGGGCGCGCTCACTATGACCATATGTTACATAATCACTAATAAGTAGGCCTCAGTATTACATTCCATAGAAATAATTTCAATGAGACCTTGTTTCACACGGAACATAAAATTAGTGGACTGTAAATATAAAATTAATGTATTCTTTGGGCTATTGAGAAGGTTACCAGGGATATAAAATCTTGCGAGTAAGTCTGCGCTATTAAGTTAATGATGTGTTTTTCGTCACGGTGTTTTTAATGACGTAATTTACGTCATATATCCTGAACAAGGTTACCAGGGATATAAAATCTTGCGAGTAAGTCTGCGCTATTAAGTTAATGACGTGTTTTTCGTCACGGAGTTTTTAATGACGTAATTTACGTCATATATCCTGAACAAGGTTTCACTAAAGAAAATACTTTTATGGCATACTTATCAGTAATTATGTTAATATGCTATGACTACAAGGTGTATTAAGCCTAATTAATTAGTCTGAGGTTCACACAAAAAATTACGTTCATTCTAGAAATGAATCTCAGTAAAAAAATTGGATGGGCCAATCATTAATTTTGTTCTTAAGACTGCTTCGTACGATAAATGATAGTTAGATCTCTAGCTTTAGCTGTATCAAGATTAAATATAAGTAAAATCGGGTATAAACCGAGGTATAAACTCTCAATCTTGATTATTAGGACTGGGGCAATGGACCGAAAACTATCGCAACGCCCCCTTTGGTTCGCCATTGGAACTTAGATAGGTAGCGTCTAAAGCAGACGCTATTAATTTTTACTTTTAGTTATTCATAAATTTGACTTTATAAATAATGATATTTGCATTTTAATATAATTTTTGCATCGTTTGCTTGTATTTTGATAAGTGTATTTAATAAAAAACGTTCTTATGACTTTTTAATTGGTCTGTAGCAGACGCTAGATCATAGGCGCAACCTCGGAGAAGCTAGCTCCGTTGCGCCATCTAGACTCGTTTCGGTCGCAAATTTCTATTTCCTCCAAGTGGCGGATTTTGGAAGCTAATGAATAGAATTGGTGAAGCAGACGAATTTTTAACAGGGTTTCCATACACTTATAAATTATCATTCTATAACAACAAAATATATGCTTGGCAAAACTGTACATGTACAGTTGTTCTAAGTTAATAATAATCAACTAGGCTAATACCCTTGGCACCACCTTAGGCCTAAGTCATCAAGCTACTTTTAAAGCCATTAATTCAGGTGGTTGGGTTACAATGCGTTAACCTCAACAAGTTCTTATGGAAGGGGAAACCGAAGAGCTTTTCGAAAAACCCCTTAAACCAGTGGGGAGGGAACTTGCAAACTCAACGCAGTATTCAATAAATAAACTAGATTAAAAAATGCATGGAAACTCTGAAAAATTTATCTGCTTCTACTAGTGTTGTTAATTTTCCGGAAAAATAAATACGGAAAAATTTCCGATTTTCTAGAAATTTTAAAAAATTGAAACATAAATTACTTTTTAAGGGTTTTTAATGTTTTTAACTTTTTATAACATACTTTATAACATTAATTGTGTTACATTGTTAATCAGTTTAAAGCTAGTCTAGAGGTTTAGTTTTACTTTCAGATTCGAAAAAATTAGGCGAAAATTCCGCTTTATTTAAATTTGCAAATAATATATTAGACTAATCATGGAAAATATTCAGGAAAAAAGGTCTTGGTCATTTTCCGACTTACAAATCTATTCATCAGCTTCCAAAATCCTCCACTTGGAGGAAATAGGAATAACGTCCATTGTGTAAAATATTATAATTAATAATATTAATATTAATTATGTATGCCATTTCTTTTTAAAAGAGCTAATTAATCCACGCCCTCTATTGACGCATTCTGGCGTATATCTCTCAGCCGCGGAGATTTGTAGGTTGTTAAGCCTTTGCCATAAATTAGTGTTCTAGCTTTCTAGTCTCGCAATCTCAGTGCTTCGAAATGGCCACCGCGATATAAACTCAAATCTTCCAGATTTAATCGGCAATTCATTGTTGCAACCCAGCCCGATTAGTCCATCGATTTGGAATTCTATAAAGTGTTCGCATTAAGATTGCAGAAGATCTAAGAGCCAAAGGGAGAGAGAGTAATTGCGATTAACCCGGCCATCGCCACTATACGCGATTGTTATTAGCGTTACCACTTTAAGCCTTGTCCTTTCGATCAACACTTTTGGCTAATGGCTATACTAAAAGTTCATAATAACACGTTCGAGGAAGGAACGGTTAAATACATTTTTTTTAAAGATCTAATTAGCCTATGGAGTGGTTAGCACTTTGGCCTCGCAGCAAGAGGAGCCGGGTTCGATCCCAGCTTGTGGCACTGGGTGAAAACTCGGAACAACTCCTTCCGCGTTGAGTTTGCAAGCTATCTCCCCACTGGTTTAAAGGCCGACTACATAAATCTTCGGTTTATTCTGTCTTTCACTGGAAGTCGGCTGACTGCATGGCACACGTGTATCGCAGTCAGCCGACTTCCAGTGAAAGAAAGAGTAAACCGAAGATTTATGTAGTCGGCCTTTAAGGGGTTTTCCCTCGAGTTCTTCGGTTTCCCCTTTCTATAAAAACTTGTAGTGAGTGTAGGGAGCTGTTGGCTCGCGTGGCATGAAGGGCTTGCCAAACCCCTCCTACGCCTTGTAACCAGGCCACCTGAATTAATGGCTTTAAAAGTCGCTTGATGACTTAGGCCTAAGTTGGTGCCTTGGGTATTAGCCTAGCTGATTATTATTTAAAAAAAAAACTAAAAACTACATATTGACCACGAATATGTAAAATTACAGAAAAGATTAAACAGCAAACTGTTCAAAATTCAACCTAGACAAAAACATTCAATTGGAAACTTTATTTTTTCATATTTATGTTACCTCCAAAGAAATAAATTTATTCTGTTGTTCTCTTGGTTTTGGCAATTTTATATAGCTCTTCGAAAATTTTCTTTATTATTTCAAA
Organism: Leiobunum rupestre; assembly: GCF_980474605.1. Taxonomy (NCBI): domain Eukaryota; kingdom Metazoa; phylum Arthropoda; class Arachnida; order Opiliones; family Sclerosomatidae; genus Leiobunum; species Leiobunum rupestre. The sequence continues at coordinate 47,978,595 of NC_143385.1, read as the reverse complement.
ATTTATTAGTTTTAATATTGAAATATTTATTAGACGTTCTTGTACTTACTTTTTATATATTTGGTACTAAACATTTTCGAAGACTTAGAATTTTTTCGATAAAGTTGAAAATTTTCTACTAGCTTTGGGTTCCTAAACTACCTTCGTAATTTCTCCTATGCGCGCGTTTCAAAACCTCTTAGCCTCCTTACAAAATTTAAACCTTACCGGAATAAGAAGAGACGTCTATCAATAGCGAAGCGACCTAAACACTCACTGCTGCTACGGACTAGCAGACGACAGGAACGTCTGCTTTTTCAAAGCCAACAAAGGCCCGATTCTTTTGTAGAAATATTTCAAAATAGAAAGAGTTAGATATTTATCTTCAAATAGGCTTCTTATAAATATGTGGCTATTTCTTGCAATGTAGCGTACTTGACGTTTTTTAAAACCGGAAGTAAAAACAAGTGACGTCAGCGTTCTATGAAAAATTTGTGATATTGCATTTGCTTACGAGATAGTTTATAATAAGAAGAGTTCAATTTGGTAGTACGCTTGAAACATTCAAGTGACCACTTAATACTATTTGAAGCATTCTTGGAGACACGAACAATTTTAGGGATTACCTCTGCAACAAACCAAGGTGAAACCACTAAGCAGCTTGGAACCCTTTGGGAAATACAGCTCTAAAAGTAGATCGATTGATTTAAATAATTCTAGAGACGGATACTTCGTGGTAAAAACATACTAATGTTTTAATTAAACATTAGTATGTTACTATGTTTTTGACTTTACACGTCGATTTTTCAAGGGTTCTTGCTTTCAGATTTTTTCTTAAACCCAGTGGCGTAGCGTGGGGGGGCAAAGGGGGCCATGGCCCCGGGCGGCATAGATGTAGGGGGCGGCCTGGCAAATTGAAACCAACGTGGCCGGCCGATATTCTGGGTCGGAAAAGTGACATTGGCGGCAGGCGACTATTGCAGTGTTGTCACAGGCCCTTAAGGGTCTGAGTGTTCAATAACTGGAGGCTTTACCGAGGAGTCGGGGTCCGGCTCTTGTAACCCATAAGGGCGGTGGCACACCGGGAGATGTTAGCTGAGATCAAATGGTCCGATCTCCGACCTCCGACTTCAGTCAGGTAAGGGCTGGAAACTAAGCTTCGGCTCAGACTAATGGAGAGGGGCCAGGCATCCTGTCGCCTAAGCGGATTTGGTGGCCTGCTGTGGGGCGGCGGGTCTCCGTATGATGCGCTGTGGCCCGGTTTCCCGGCTTTGTGGAGCCCATTGGGATCTACGGTGCCGATCGTGCCGGGTTACGCTGGACCGCAGTGTGCCCATTGTCCCCCTTTAGTCCACCTTTTCTTAAGGGCTTTGGCACCTCACCTATGTAGTTAAGGTGCTGGCTTCCGATGCTAGAGCACCCGCTCATGTAACCCACTGCTGTGTGCGAAGTGGCGAATTGGTCAACCCATTGTTGAACCTTCTGCTGGGAGAGCGGCTTGCGACCTTCAGTAGCAAGGTACTACTATCCATGTTGGTTTTGTCACCTGTCCGGGCTGTGGACGCTGGCGTAGGGCATTATGATGATAGGCCTCCGGTGGTGTGGTTCTCTTGTTACCGGTACACTGGGCTATAAATTCTGATACTATGCAGTGTTGTCACACCGTGCGCTGTGTTTATGAGATTTCTATGCCGTCAACAGAACAGTCTACGAGTCTAGCCGGGCCATAGAAATCTCATAGGTAACTAGAATGCTGCCGCCTACGGCCGAGCTTGACGCCAGTTCGCCTTGAACCTTCAGCCAATGAGAGGCCGTAGAGTGGTTCCGCCAAGGAGGATAATAATCCTCCTTGGATCCGCTACTATAGCGGGAGATAGGTGACGTCATTCTCTCTGGTGACTTTAAATTCTTGGCAGAACCACTCTTTGAGCTCTGATTGGCTGAGATCTGGCTATCGTCTGCCACGGCGTTTGGCCCATTTTCCAGTTACACGGCAGCATTCTAGTTACCTATGAGATTTCTATGAGCCGGGCAGCGCGCGGTGTGGCAACACTGCAACAACCGCCAACAGAAAACAGTCGACGAGTCTAACCGGCTCGAACGAAACGTCAGTTATTGTTATTGAGAAGCGCGGTGCAGTTACTATTTAAAATCTACAATGTCGTTCAGATTAACAAATCTGGGTATCGTGGCAATCGAACAAGAGGTTCAAATTAATATTGACCATTGCATTAAAGAGTTCGCGTTGCAAAAAAAAACACGCAGAAATTTTTTTTAATTTTTTAACGACTTGAATCATTTTGCAATCAACAGAGTATCACATAATTTTCGCCTACTTTGGGGGGGGGGGGGGGCAAATTTAGGGTTGGCCCCGGGTGGAAGAAATGCACGCTACGCCACTGCTTAAACCTTAAAGTAACAGTCGGCTCTATCATTGCCACCTGTACTATGATAGGGCCTTGCTATTAGAGAGAGCAAGGACAGTAGATACAGGGACGAGAAAGCAGGAAAAAAAAATCGATTTTAAACGTCTTCATATTCACGGGGAGTTAGATGTAAACAAACCGCGGCCATTGTTAAGACGTGGTTCACCATCGACAGCATTATTGTAGTTAGTTTTTACCATTTGGATGTTAAATTATAAATAAAACTACAAGCGTTAATAAAAAAATGCCCATTTATTTGGAACACTTAAGCCTCGTCAAGAACCGCTAAAATTAGGTGACCGCCATTTTTTTTGTTTACAACTAACTCTCCTTGCGTTTAGGTCGTTTTAGGTGATATATTCCAACAGAGGCCGCCAATACACTTTCTCGTCCCTGTATCTACTGTCCTTGGAGAGAGATGGCCGTGAAATTTTGAATCTATCTGATTCTTTGAAAAACGCAACTTTTCTGGAGAGCGTGGTGCCATCTATAGATTCTTTTACGTAGAATATTCGTGGGGGAATCCATAGCTTGACTACCTGGGGAGGGGACCCGTTAGGGAAAAGAAATTTCAATAGTGGAGGCATATGTAGTACGGCCGTGGCGGCCGCCACATGGGAGATTGTAAAGGCTGGGGGGATACTGTCGTAAAAGAGTGTATTAATGGCAAAGGAAGCTATAATTCAAATTAGCGAAACAATAACGTCGTCAGAGAACCATCGTAGAGTATTACAATTAGACAACTTATACTCTACACAGTGGACTTTAACCTAAATTATCCCATATAAAATATATTGTTAAAAATTACTGTAATTTAAATTATTGTAAAATTTACAAACGAGCGAGGGGTACTTTTATGTCCCGCCTTTTGGGTCAAAATGTGGCGTAAGCATCTTGTTTTGATTTCGACGCTAGCGACATCTGTTGAAAAAAAAACTACATTAAAGAATCTACTTGTTAACTTGACGCCCCGAGATGGATTAATGTTCAAAATATTGCCAGAAGTGCGTAATAAAAATTATAAAACCAATTCGAGGGGAGGGGGTGGATATGAAAGGTCTCATACCCAGCATGTTAAAAATCAGGAACATAAACCATCTAATATATAACAACTTTAATTAATTGAATTAATTTAAAAATTAGCCAATAGACCGAGTTTCTTAGTTCGTTAGGCATACACACGAGAAAATCTTAGATTATTGCAATTGTTTTTCAAAGTCTCTTCTATAGACACTAGGCCGTATAATAAAAGGCTAATTATTATGTAATGAACGGATAATTGAATCTTGGAGGAATAAAACAAGTATACAGGAGTTGCGGATAGCTGCGAAATCGGTTTCGTCAGTGACCGTGAACTCGCGCGAGACGGAGGGGTTCAAACGCGACTAGCGCCAACTGCATTCGGAATTTTGCAACTATTATCATTTTATAGCATTGTTTTCGCGACGTCTGGTTTGTTTTGAAACATTTCTAAAATCTTTTGCGCCTTTTTCCAAAATGACTCGTATTAGTTTGGAGGAATAAAACAAACCAGACGACGCGAAAACAATGCTATAAAATGATAATAGTTGCAAAATTCCGTATGCAGTTGGCGCTAGTCGCGTTTGAACTCCTCCGTCTCGCACGAGTTCACGGTCACTGACGAAACCGATTTCGCAGCTATCCGCAACTCCTGTATACTTGTTTTATTCCTCCAAGATTGAATGGGTTAATATTGCCATTAACCAGTTGGATATATTGGGTACGGTGCCATGCGTGGAGACCAGGGCCGGACTTAGAGATCCTGGGCCCATAGGCAGATAAGGAGTCTGGGCCCCCTTTTCACGCGCTGCATTAACTAGGCTGTGCCTGAATTTCCCTGATTCAGCGTAGAAGTCTGAGCTCTACGGTTATATTACTAAATAAAAGCTCTTAACAATCGTCGACTAAATATGCGATAATTATGCAACATTGCGATTTAAGGCTGCGTCCGTAAACTGCCAGGCACAAATTTTGGTAATTTTAAAACAAAATCTTCTACCTAGGAATTTCTCCAATATAAATTACGATTGATATTATATTTTATGGCAGCGTTCTCATTTTGCTGCCAGATTTAGTGTGTCGTCAGGGGCTAAACGGCAGTCCGTCAGAGAATGTGACAATCAAACGTTTTTGGTTCATAGGGGTGGACGCATTTACTAAAATTACTCCGGAAAGCAAATGATTAAAGTTTTGTATTTTTTTCGAACCCTCTTGGTGCCCCTTGTAGGCTTGGTGCCCTAGGTCCGGGCCTATTCGTCAAATTGGTTAATCCGGCCCTGCTTGGTTATACAAATAGGCATATTTCCCCGGGAAATACCGGGTAAACAATAAAATTAGAGCTACGAAGATAAGAAAGCGTAGTATGGTTCGATTCCTGGCTTTAATCCGAACCAATTTTTAAAGAAAAAAATTTAACTAGAGAAAACTAAAAATTAATGAACAAAATTATAAATATAATTGCTTTTATCATAAAAAAATAAAGTTTTAAAGAGCTTTTAAAAATGAAAATAAATTACAAGTTTGAGTTTCCCAATCGACTAGGACTACGGTTCCCAATTATTTTTGCTATGGAACCCTAAATTATCCACCTAATTCTGGCGGAACCCCAACTATTTTTTTTACTTATCTTAAAATACTCTTGACACAAACAAAGATGGCCGCGCTGCGAATTCCCGGAACCTCTGTGACCCCAAGGTTCGTAGAGAAAAATACACTATTGCTGTGACCCTTCCGCTGGAAACCGCTGGACTAGGAGATCATCGCGCAAGATTACAATGCGTTAAACATCAGTACCCCTCCGCCACAGTTATATAGTTTCGTGTGGAACTCTGATTTGATTGAGCTTTGATGATTTAACCTTCCAAGTGAACACTACCTCTGTACTATCGTATATAATTTGAAGGTCCAGTTCTAATAAATTGTAAAACTTCTTAACGTAATTCAAAGATGGCGCTGTAGCATTTGCAATTTTATTTGGCAATATCTAACTCGGTGGGGGGGGGGGGGAGACCACTCCCTCTTTTATCTTTATGAAATAGGCTTTCGTGAAGTGGCTTTATTTGTCCGCGCAGCGCTCGGGGAATATTTTTTTTACGATATAAACGGTAAACGCGTTCCAGGTTTTATGAGCCTTTTAGTTTCCCCGTTCGCCGTCAGAGGGACCAAGGGCCTCTTTCAGCGAGCAATAAGGCCAAATCCCCGGTAGGCTCTGTACTTTTAATATACACCGAGGCTTAAAGATAAATAGGATTTTGAGTGCGACATCGCCTCGCTACTAGCTGGAACGTATCTTTATTTCCCAGCGCCATCTACCGTTTTTAAGAGCTTTCAACCTCCACTCTTCTTTCTTAACAAATCTTTAATGCATTTCCCCTAAAGTAGCCAAGCTCCACTCGTTTTTGTATGGAAATTGCGTTTTGATGCTGCGAAATTGAACCTTTCTCCGAACTTCATTTATGTGTTTTTTTATATTTCGTCTCCAGTATCCTAGATGGGGTTAGCGTCGCGTCGTGTTTCCTTGTAGGTTTTATACACCTCTCCCTTCCCCCTCACGAAAAATCAAAAGTATCTTTATTTCCATGAAAGCTTTCTGCTGTAAGCACACTCTTTAATTTCATGACGTTACGTCTCCCGGTTTGGGTGCGTCAAGTTGATAAGAACTCTAGCGAAAATATCCAGTTTTCTTTCGTTCTGGAAAAATTCGCGCTTTAATAAGAGTGAATTGTCTCGTGGTTCTTGCAGAATTTCTCTCGAGGTCATTCTAAGATCTAGGAGGATGGAAATACTGGAGGGGAAATATGGGATTCCTAGGCCTGGAAATGTGGGGAATTCGGACATAAGATACTAGAGACACCTAGCGGACACCGTAGTCAAAATTTCGTCCGCGTGTTCGTTGGAACTTGGTTAGAAATGCGTGCCGGTTTTAAAATCGTGTTAAAGATTTATTTATTTTGTCTTCAAATTAAATAAACATCTCCGAAATTGGTTTCGTAGAATCCAGGTAGAATATTCGTGTTTCAACTTGTACAAAAAATCCTTGTGAATAAAATGAAAAGTAGGCAAAATTTATAGAGACAAAAAATTCCGCCTATTTTTACGACGGCGCTACGCTCGTATGTCCGAAATTGTATAGCTCTCGCGTTGCCCATGGACAGTAAATTAAGAGGACAGGTTTTCGATAGCCTTCCACAGTGCATTTTATTTCTCCCCGCGTATCAATCAGCTCGAGAGACTCCGAGGGAGTCTCTCGAGGTCGTTTGTACCACGTGATCTTAAAATTTCAAAATGGCAATCAAACGCGGTTGATATTTTTACGTAATTTATTGCGCTTTATATTTTAGTAATTTTTAATTTTGGTTTTTTAATTCAATAAAAACTATCAACTGATATTTAGTATATCATATTTAATCTATAAAAACGTGAAAAAAATACCTTTTGGCGTAAAAATGTACTTCGTGTTTATCTTTTTTATTTTTTCGAACAGTATCGTCCACTCTTAGCGATACTTGTTTTTTTCAAATGACCTTGGCCGACTCCCTTAGTGTGATTGGCTTACGGGGGCTAAAAACCAGGCTTTTTACCGATCCTCTAAAATCTACTATCCATGCGTTGCCGAAGCTAAAACAGCGAGTCCGTGATGGGGGAATACAAATTTCTGTTCCAGGTACGCAGTATTATATTCCTAGCAAAGATGAAATCTTCCGTAAAGGGAGTAGAACCCTCCTTGTTTGGTATAGTCCGCCATAGCTTCTCTTTTCCCGCTCATGGCGCTAGTCTAGAACGAGAGTAGAAACACCCAATTCTTCTATTAGAGGAAGCGTGCCCGCCCTGATGAGGTTTTCGCACTTGAAACCTTTATTGTTTCATATTTAGTGTTGGTTTTTTAAATGCACCATTAACTAACATATATACAACAATATCCAAGCTACAAATTAATTATTTTCATTATAGTTTGGTTATTTATTCAAATATAATTTCTTAATAATGAGGTACGTGGTTTTAGATTCATGAAACGCGTTCTAGTAGATATGAGAAATTAAAGTTAAAAGGAACCACCTATGGACTGCATTGTACAGGATGAAAAATTGGTGAATAAGTAGATAAGTCCATAATGAAAAGGGTCCGAGTTTCGCGTTTTCATCCGCTCGAAGACCTATCGGTACGAGCTATTAGTAAGTTTTTAAATTTCTTCAAATTTGTTTAGGGTTTAGCTTTATTATCCCTTTTCACCAATTTTTCATCCTGTACAATGCAGTCCATAGGTGGTTCCTTTTAACTTAACATTACGTATATAATAATCTCCACCACTCTCCCCCTATTCGGCTTTCCGTTGCTATGCAACTCGTTTTGAAATTTTTAATATTTAGGCTTAGTTTCTCTATTCGGTGTTATAGTCGCAAGCCAGATTTCCCGCACGGTACTGACGAGTCCCAAATAGGACGAAACCGGTCTACCGTTGGATTTTCTGGCTATTTTATTTTATTTTATTTTATTTTATTTAATTATTCACTCGAAGATCTATTTGGTCCGAGTTTCGCGTTTTCATCCGCTCGAAGACCTATCGGTACGAGCTATTAGTAAGTTTTTAAATTTCTTCAAATTTGTTTAGGGTTTAGCTTTATTATCCCTTTTCATTATGGACTTATCTACTTATTCACCAATTTTTCATCCATGAGAAATTAAAGTACTACCAATGCGGGGATACTCTTAGTGGAATAATTCTTCTTAAACCAATGTATTTCACGCAACGTATAACACGTGGTTGGAAAAATGAGGGGAGCGAATTATGTATTGCCCCAAATTCCTGAAAAGGTTATACTCAATTTAAAGTATTCGCGATAGAAATTTAGATTTAAGTGTAAAAAAATTAAGAGCTGGTAAACGTTTTAGGTCAAATTACCGCAATTTATATCCGATAGATGTCGCCAATGGAATCGTTTTGATGCATTCATTTCAAGTTTTCAACAGTTAATATCGAAGTTTATCATTACACTTTTCTGTGTTCAGGGCTGGATTAACCAATTTGACGAATAGGCCTGGGCCTAGGGCACTAAGCCTAAAAGGGGCACCAAGAGGGTTCGAAAAAAATAAAAGTACAAAACTTGAATCATTTGCTTTTCACAAAATATTTTCCGGAGTAATTTTAGTAAATGCGGCCACCCCTATGAACCAAAAACGTTTGATTGTCACATTCTCTGACGGACTACCGTCTAGCCCCTGACGACATACTAAATCTGGCAGGAAAATTATAATTTTCCTTCCATTTCTCAATTATAAATTGAGGAAGCGCCGAGCTCGCTTCGCTCACTATTGAAAGGGGGCACCAAAATTAACTTGGGCCTAGGGCCCCATAAAGTCTTAATCCGGCCCTGTCTGTGTTTTACGTAATCAATTAAAGGGAAAATAACCTGCAAAGCAATCTTTATGGAAGACCCCTTCATGTTTTCAAATTTCCCTGCACAGTGGCGCCAAACATTTCTAAAGTCAAGGCAGAAGCGGCCAGAGCTGCAAACGTTGGAGTTCCACACCAAATACCTGATGTTTTATTCCCTCTAAACCAATCAGGAGACACGCCTTTGTCTATGACTCGTTCCACCAAAAGTTTCTGGGATTCTTAAACCGGACAAGTAAATGAATTGTAATTTTTAGAAAAATATCCCTACTACTAGGAAATAAGTCGATTATTACAAAAAAAGGTATTTGTTGTTAATATTTTTAACTATTTTCATTCAATCAGCAAAATAATTGGTAAACCTTTGCGAAATAAATACTTTCGCCTCGCAGTAAGTGGAGCCGGGTTCGATTCCAGGTTGTGGCACTGGGTGAAAACTCGGAAAAATTCCTTCTGCGTTGAGTTTGCAAGTTCTCTCACCACTGGTTTAAGGGGTTTTTCGCCGAGCTCTTCGGTTTTCCCTTCCATAAGAACTTGTTGAGGTTAACGCATTGTAACCCGACCACCTGAATTGATGGCTTTAAAAGTAGCTTGATGACTTAGGCCTATGGTGGTGCCTTGGGTATTAGCTTAGCTGATCATTATTATTATTAATATTATTACTAAACCATTTCTGATTAGCGGCGCGTGACCAACGTCCTAACAACGAAGCTCCTCCCATCCTAGTTACCGAGTCCAAACTACCTAATGCGGTTCGATATTTATGGATGAACTTAAAAGCCTAGGATTTCTTCTGCCAGTTTTCCTGTAAGTTTTCTTCCCGTCGTGCAAATATCCTGGTGGTAGGCCAACGTGTCCTGCGGTTGGCCTACCACCAGGATATTTGCACGACGGGAAGAAAACTTACAGGAAAACTGGCAGAAGAAATCCTAGGCCTTTAATACATTCGTAGTTTGATTAGTTAGCAGGTTGGGGAGAAGCCAATATTACCGTTTATTCATGATATAAAATCAGGGAAAGTTAAGGTAGTAAAATAAATGGCTCGGAAATTAAAGCTCCCTAAAATAGTTCCTAGTTAATTATAGTTCACGGGGATTTTTGGTTGTTGCTTTTGGTGCCATCTACAGGTGCTTAAAGTATTTTAAAGACTTTTTAATGCCCTGATTCTTAACGAAGGAGGTATTAAAACGGAGTTTACGCTGTCGTTTTAAATTCTTTCACGGACGTGGCTCGTTACAACAAGCTACTTAAACAGTCGTTACCGCCCCATCTAGCGGGACTTTTAAAAACCTTTATCTGGAAAAATCCAGAAAAAGAGCTGGGCCTCTAAGCTTTTCAAACTGACAACGGTTTTTTCGCTTTTATACGGATGAACGAGTCTGGACTTTGGCTGCAACGGAATATCACACTAGGCCTAGTTTCGAACGCCCGTCGTTCCTTCGGTGCCCGGTTGAGGCGGAATGTACCTTCGGTGTCGACTGCTAGAACGTCTGCCACATGACAGCGATGTTGAAGCGCCCTTTCTCGTTCGTTTACGATCGGATTTTTGTTGACCGTGAGTTTACGTTAGACAAATAGTTGGTTTGAAGTTAGGACTAATCAATCTGTGTCAGTGGAGGACGTTTTATGGTGAGGAAAAGGGTGTACATCACCCGCTCTGCCTCGAGACGTCCTAAATCCCGTCTTTTCGCTTGTTTGTTTTTCTGGTATTTCTGAACTATTTTTCTCCATCTCTGTTTCGTGGGTTAAGGCTTATGCCTTTGCTGGGATATTTTCTTATCTGCCAACTTTTATGCTCAAAACAATTTTTGATGTTTTATAATTAAGGATTTTAAGTAAAATTCTTTACTTCAGGAAATTTAATCTGGATAAAAAGCAATTTTACTTTATTTGTTTTACTTGCTGAGTAAGAAATCACTTGCCAAACTGCCAGATTTCTTTTAAAATATTATGTTTTGATTAATTTGATTGCGCTTATGTTATGTCAGGGATCTTGAACCGTTTGAAGCGCCGTCTACTGGCTGATTTTTAAAATGAATTTAGGAAAATAGGTTAATCAAAAATATCTCTGTAAAAGTCAGTTGAAAGTATCAGCCTGAAACACGGAAACAGATTTCTATTTGAATGACTTCCATGTATACTCATGTCTAACCATAACAGAAGTTTATTTTGTCTCACTGTATCTCGATATGATGATTTATATTAGATAAAGCTGCTAAAGCAGGGTACATGACGAATTGACGATTCTAAATCTGATAGGTAAATTAGCGTTTTGTTTTGTTTCCAGTCTGTGCCGTATAACTTCTTTAGCCTCTGCTAGGCTACTACTAGGCAAATTCATTTCTCTCAATCTCATACCACCGTTGAAGATTAATTAAATTGCGGTTACTGTAAATCATTAAGTAACATTCGGAACAAAGCATAACCTTTTCATCGTATACAGCTGCGGTTCTTGAGTCTTTATTTTAGATGAATTTAATTCCTTGTGGGAGGGGGCGCAAATTCGATGTTCCGCCCCGGGCGACCATAAGTCTGGATACGCCACTGATGGAAATTATTTTTAAGAATGATAATTTATTTTTGGTTATTACGCAGGAATTTTGTAATTAGAAGTTTAATTTAAACAAGGAATACCTCTGCGTGTTGGGCCATACCAGAGTGATTGAGAAAAATCATATCACCTCTGGCAGGAATCGCACCTACGACCTTTGGGTTACCGTCCCAACGCCCCTTCCATTGGACTACCGAGGCCACGAATAATCAGGCCTCGGACAGTCCAGGGTGATAAATAAGGATTTTTTTTTAAACTGGACCTGTGGCCAGTTGAGCCTAGGTAGTTTAATTAAAAAACTGGCCACTGGCCGCTTACCATTTTTAACCTTCAAAATCAGGCTTTCATAATTTATGGTCAAATTATCCATTCTTGACCATATGTGCTATAGACCCGACCCGAACAAGCCTACTGAGAGAGAGACTGTTTATATTTCTTATTGCTAACTGCTGAATTCGCTTCTTCTATACTGTGTGTAAAGTAGACAGATTCACGACAACCAGTCACCCACCCCTACTTACAATTGACACAAGGCCAAGCACACAGCATAGAAGCCAAGACCAAACAATTTTAGGGATTAATATAGTATTTACTTAATGAAATAAAATCTGGAAGGGAAAAAACTTTGAATTAATTAAGTGGTCACTAGGGCCACTAACACCCCAAGCATTTAATTTTTAAACTGGCCCAGCTAATTTTTAAACTGGCGATTGGCCTGTGATAGTGCCTTATTTCTCACACTGTCGGACACCCAATTTATGAATGACTCGATCTGGTTCACATTGTTGACGGGATACATTTAACCCGTTGTTGACGGTGCCGTAGCATTTTACGTCAACTAATTTTTAACAGGTCCTTGATAGCCGGTAGTCATAACAATGATATTTATTATAAAAATATTACGACAGATTGGCGATATATTTCCTGTGCTCGACGCCTATGACAAACATCTCCTCAACGAGGTCACTTTCGTAAAATATTCATCAGGTCGTTCGTTTAAATTCTCTGTGAAATAAAATATTCACTATTTTAATGCGAAGTTGAGCAAAATCTTTGTATGAATTTAAAAACATTAATTGGGAAAAGCTAGACTCAAGCAAAGCTCAGTGTTAAAGCAAGTGGCGGCTCTATCATTGCCACCTGTATTATGAAAATGCCCCTGTTATTAGAGATGGCAATTAATCTATCCGATTCTTCGAAAAACGCGACTTTACTGGAGAGCGTGGTGCCATCTATTAATGGCCAAGGAAGCTAAATTTCAAAATAGCAAAACAATAACGACCTCAGAGAACCATTGTAGACAGGCCCGGCGATATGGAGAGCGTGGTGCCAGTATTAATGGAAAAGGAAGCTACAATTCCAAATACGCAAATGATAACGTCGTCAGAGAACCATTTATATTTATTATAATTCGACAACTTACTCTATTTAGTGGACTTCAATCTAAATTATACATCCCATATAAAATATATTGTTAGAAATTACTTTAATTTAAGTTATCGTAAAATTTTCAAACGGGCCAATCAACGCGAAGGTACCTTTTATTCGACGCTAGCGACATCTACTGAAAAAAGAGCTACTTCACGTCGAGAAGCCACTTGCTTTAAAAATAATTCTACTGTTTCTAGGCTTTAATTTAGCGGCGGATTATGTTCCTTTTAGGCCCTAGGCGCAATTTTCTCATAAGGTGCTTTTAAGTAAAAGTGGTTTTTAAATTTTTATTGCTCTGTAATAGAGTGCTAGCAGTTGATGCGTTTTTAAAAGTTAGTGACGTCACAGCCGTAGCTTCCGTAGTGGTTGTCATGAAAACTCGCGTTTTTTCTCAATAGACGTTTAACATTGGTGACGTCGCAGGGTTTCAAGCTGCTGGCACTCTATTATTGAGGACAACGAGGCCTTAGGCGCGCGCCTATTGGATAATCCACCACAGTTTAATTAGAGTATGAAGTACGATAATGGATCCACGAATTTAAGGTTTTTGCCGAAATTAGCGCTGTTGACGGACTTTTCGGGTGAAAGTTAGTAGGAACCCCTATTCCTACCGCATTACGCAACATTCGACCTCGTACGCCTTTAATCCTATAATCCTTTGCGAGGACCCAAGGTTCGTATAAACACTAGACAATAGACACTCGGAACCAAGGTTCGTATAAGCACTAGGCACTCGAAATCAAGACTCTTATAAGCACTAGGCCCTTGAAACCAAGGTCCTGTAAGCAGTAGACACTCTGAACAAAGGCTCGTAGAAACCCTATGCACTCGGAAAAAATATTCGTATAAGCAGTAGCAATAGGCACTCAGAACCATAATAATAAATCTAAAAATAGCTCTAAATTAATATTTTATGTCCTTAAAAATCGCATTCGACAAAAAATATTAAAATGTTGTGAAGTAATTAACGCTATCAAACAAATCAATCTATTTTTGTACTTCCCAAAATATATAAGTGCCAGTCTTTTAAAAGATAGCTCATTTTATGCTAATGACAAAGCAAATTTGAACAATCTGATTAAACGGCGACTTTTAATGGAGTTCTCGTTTTCCCCCTTCCTCAGCGCCAGTAATCTAAACATTGGAAGCGCCATCTAGACTTTAGTTTATCAATTTCCGCTCGGAAAAACTCTGTTGGTTCAACCTCTCAAAACGTCGTTAGAGTATATAGTACGCTTCGGCGCGTTTGCGTACCAAATTCCGCTCTCTGGGAATTATAACAGCTCTACTTTCCTTTTCATTTTATCCTTAGAATCTTTACCCCTAACCTTTAGTAGGTTTATGCTAAATACGCGCGGAAATCCAGTGGGTAAAAATACTATAAAGAGAAAGAAAAAAAAACTTTATCGCTAAGCCTTGGCGAATAATGCCTTTTTGATAAAAATGCAGAAATATCGCTCTTTAAAAGTCAATTAGGCCTTGGATCTTTCCCTAACCCCCTCTCTTTTAGAATGTTTGGGCGACGTGCCTGGAATTTTATTTCTAATATATTCCAAATAGATGGCGGCACCGTCTTGTTCCTCTCAACGTAAAAACTTCCAATTTATCAAGGTTCTACTTGTATACTTTGGTACGTGTCTAGACCTTAACTCGAGGGAAATTTTATTGGATAAAGCCTAACACGAGTGCTTCTATCGTATTTTTACGAAACTAATTAAGTGGGAGTTGTAAACATGTTTGATGGGTTTGGCCTTACATTGAGATTGAGTTTCCAAATCGTTAATTAGAAACGTTGCCGGCCTGGTCGTCTACAGTGTAATTAAACATGTATATATATAGATCATTTCCCGGAATAATTTATTTAAGATGATAATAATAGTTGCGATAATGAGTTCTTTCGTTTTGGACAACTGGACGCTTTGACAAACGATCTTTTATCAGCAGGCATTGAAACGGTTACTGAAATTAGCTGTGTCAGACGTTTATATTATTGGTCCATAAGTATTTATCTGTGTTTAGTCCTATTGACATGATGTCAACATATACGCCTATACTAAAAGGTGGGTAAAAATGTCGACCCACCCTGCAAAATTTGAATTTATACGGAGACGAATTTCCTGTCTTGCGTAGTTTCGAGTTTTCGGTTTTAAAGCAAGTGTCGGCTCGACGTCAAGTAGCTCTTTTTTCAACAGATGTCGCTATCGTCGACATCAAAACAAGATGCTTAAGCCACATTTTGACCCCAAATGCGATAATTATACCTACCCCTCACGTTGATTGGATCGTTTGTAAATTGGTCAATAACATACATTACAGCAATTATAAGCAATATTTCTACATGGGATATATAATTTAGGTTAAAGTCCTCAAAATAGTGTATAAGTTGTTTAAATATAATACTCTACAATGGCTCTCTCACGATTTTATCATTTGGCTATTTTTTATTTAACTTCCTTGGCCATTAATAGATGGCACCACGCTCTCCATTAAAGTCGCTTTTTTCCGAATAATCGGAAATATTCATTGCCATCTCTAATAACAGGGGCCTTTCCATAATACAGGTGGCAATGATAGAGCCGACAGTTGCTTTAAATCATCTGCGTTTCAGACAATCTTGTAACGAAATAGTAGTTGCTTATTGCGAGGGGCTAACCACTCTCTGAAAATCTGTACACCGATTACATAATTATGAAAATGAGTACAGCCTTTGGTAGTGCTAAATCTGTACTCACTTACGTAATCATTTTAGTGCAGTCAAAGCTACAGGCCTGTACACCGATTACGGGGAGTGATCAGCCCCTCGGCTTATTGACCTTTCATATAAATTCAAATTTTGCTGGGTGGGTCGGCATTTTCACCCACCTTTTATTATAGGCGTATTGCAGGGTTGCCACAGTACCTGGAATTCCCTGAAAAGTCAGGGACTTTGAATATTTGTCTAGAAGTCAGTGAATTTTAAAAATTAGTCTAAAAATCAAGAAATGTCAGATAATTTAATTTCGGTTGCAAATACGAAACATTTACTAAAATATGGGTTAAAAAATACAAAATTTTGTCGCAATATAAGTCAGGGAAAATCTAAGGAAATGGTCATTGAAAACCTGGAAAAACCAGGGAATTTAAATCTGAAAAAAATGTGGAAATCATATGTTCTCAAAACACAGGTAAAAGACCTTCCAGATCCCCCGAATTGGGTTTATAATTTTTGTTATAAAATTCTGGCAATATTATAAACATTAAGATAACAAGAAGATTCTTTAAAACAAGTGCCGGCTCGACGTGAAGTAGCTTTTTTTTCAACAGATGTCACTGGCATCGAAATCAAACAAGGTGCTTACGCCACGATTAGTTTGTTCCATGCTTACACTACATTTCAACCCAAAAGGCGGGACATAAAAGTACCCCTCGCGTTGATTGGCTCGTTTGTAAATTTTTCAATAACTTAAAATATAATAATATTTTTAACAATATATATATATAAATAAGGTTAAAGTCCACTAAATATAGTATAAGTTGTCCAATTATAATACCGTATAAGGGTTATTGTTTCGCAATTTTGAATTTTAGCTTATTTTTTCCATTAATAGATGGCACCACGCTCTCCAGTAAAGTCGTTTTTTCGGAGAATCAAATCGGATAGATTCATTGCCATCTCTAATAACTAGGGCCTTATCATAATACAGTTGGCAATGTTAGAGCCGACAGTTGCTTTAAATTAAAACGCAAATTGTTAATTGAATGAATCGCCATAGACGGGGACAACCATTGAATTGGGACAGCGTTAGAAGTAACCTCAGTGACTATTGAAGTCGCGAAGTAGGGAGGGTAGTAGCCATGCTATTCCTACCCGAAACTTGCAAAATACTTTCCGAGATGTTCCACTGTCTAACAATACTATTGTACGATGTCAAAAATACGTTTTTACGGGCGACAATACCTTTACATCATGAGGTATAGCAGGCCTATTTACCCGCTTTTATACCCTAACACGGCGGTGTATTTTCACGCGCAAAATGAATTTTAAGATCCACCAATTCCTTACCTGTTATCCACGCTGAAACGCAGTGCCAAGGCTAAACGAAAAGTTCGAAAATCCCGCCTATCCTGTTCAACAACAAAGGCCAAAATGATTTATTATTCAATTTAATAAGTTTTTCTCGGCTGAATTTTTCATGAGGACTCAGCGAAAAAATGGAAAGACTGAATAGGCCGAGGCTTAAGTTGATTTATTTTTCTAAGGCTTAGGACTCTTTGGTACGTGATTATATTTTCTTTGTAAGGAGTTTCGAGCCAAAGCTAACCCACCATAGGAGATTTTTCGCGTCTTTGATTATTTTCGATACTCTCGTAAGGGATAAGGTATGTTGTAAGTTTTTACGCTCATTACTTTAAATTGAAGGTACTTGAAGCTAGGAGCAACAAACACAAGGAGAACGCAGCTAGCCTTTATACACGCTAACGCAGTGTTGTGTACAAATTTCATTGGACGAGCCTTTACGCTGAATGTTTTACGGAAATTGGGAAGACAATTTCCGAATTTTTCCCTTCCGACGGCAGCAGGCGCTAAAGCGTCTAAGCCATAAAAATTGTACTTTTGACGGGTTGCGTTCTCCTTAAATACGTGATAAAAAATTTCTTCGAAGTCTTTGATTAATTTCCCGTGTTTAATCTGCGCTTTTGGTAAGCCTTGGCTTTAATTTATAAAATCAAGGGTCGTAAAAACGATTAGAAAAAAAGTAGGTTGCCTGGCTCAATGATCGGAGTTAGTGCGGCAAGCAAATTTACGAACCTTGGGAGTTACCCAGTAAATCAATATTTTACTTTTGAAAATTAAATTTAATTTGGTTTGATTAACGCTACCTTATACACCCCAAGGGTGCCCAAATTTTCAATTTTTAAGATCGACAGATTGAAGGTCGGGGTATCCATGTTTATCGAAGTTTGTATATTTTCGAGATAAAAAAAACCCAGGAATTTGGGATTGTAAATAATTTTAAAAAAAAACACACACACAATTTGTCTGGAGGGGGAAGAGTACAGTAAAAGCCTATTTTTCGTTCAAGCTGAACGTTTCTGTTTTAACAATTACATAATTGAATGATATTTTTCTTATTAGGCTGAACCTTCCTTTAGTGCTTAAAATAATTTTGATAATTCTAATATTAATAGTTAACGAGATATAACGTCATAACTAAAGGGTAGTTTGTCCGCTTGCCCAACTTGTTTAGTTCCGGAGGTCCGAATTAAAACGTAATAACTTAATTACTTTTAAATTTTAAATTGTCAAAATTATTTTAGTCACTAAACAAGAGGCTGTTCTACACTTAAATATTAATTTTACAAGTTAAAATACCAAATTAAAAGAGTTCAGCTTGAAAAAGCGCGAAAGTAGACCATGGCCACTGTAGTCTTCCCCCTTAAATGTGTGCAAATAGATTTTAATTAAAAATGTTCTTTTATGATTTTCAAAAGTTGCTACATTTTGAAAAATGAATCTAAATGAAATATTTCATTTTCTTCTCTATACTTGTAGTCACAGTTAGTGAAATGATAAATGTAATTAGTGCTTTTTCAAATATCTAAAGATAATCAGTTAGTCAGATCAGGCTATTCTTTAATATTTTCCTCACCCAGAAATCTAATATCCAATTGTATCTGATTCATCATTCCAAGTAACCGATCGGAACAGTTATCTGACTTATATTTAGTGGGAAAGAAATCAAAATTTTGTGTTTCTCATTGGTTAGTTAGGTTAGAAATTAGTTATTTTACAATAATAAATAAGCAAAGACTTTTCTGTGTAAACTAAGACATTTATATTTCTTGGCGAGCTTTTGTGCAAAGTCCCTAAGTTGTGACATTGTTGCTCCGGTATGAATCGCGCTAATGAAACAACGGCAGACGACTATCGCCATCTGGCGATCAGGTAATGAAGCTTCGCGGATGTTTAGTAATGTTAAACGCCGTACGTTTTAGTATTCTTAGGTACCATTGATTTCTAGAGTATGGAGCTCTCGAGATCTTCGTGTTCCATTAAGTCGCGTACGCTCGAAAAAATTTGCGTGTTCCATTTCATAATAATAATAATAATCAACTAGGCACCACCTTAGGCCTAAGTCATCATGTGACTTTTAAAGAAATTAATTCAGGTGGCCGGGTTACAATGCGTAGGAGGGTGGTGGCAAGATTATCTTGCCACGCGTTCGAGTCAACAGTTCCCTACACTAACTATTACCGTTAACTTCAACAAGTTTTTTTGGAAGGGGAAACCGAAGATCTCGGGGGAAACCCCTTAAACCAGTGGGGAGAGAACTTGCAAACTCAACGCGGAAGGAGTCAATCGTAATTATTAGACAGTGGGAACGTCTAAAGATTCATTGGGTCCGTGCTTCGAAAGGGTGTGACTTAACGGTAATAGTTAGTGTAGGCTAGGAGCAACAAACACAGCACCCCACACAAGGAGAACGCAACCCGTCAAAAGTCGTGCATTTTCTTGCGTACATTTTTCATTGGTTAGACGGTGAAACCCATTAAACTAGTGCAAACTCTACGCAGGAGGAGTGGTTCCGAGATTTCACACAGTGCCACAAGCTGAAATCGAACCCGGTTACTTTTGCCGCGAGGCGAAAGTGCTAACCACTCCGCCACCCTACTGCTCTCCAGCTCCCTAATCTTAGAAAGATGTTCTATTAATCGGTCGATCCAATGTGGAGCAGTCAAAAAGAAAACGCGATTAGCCTATGTGATCTTTTGAAACGATTTTCAAACAGCCGTGGAATTTAACTTCCAACAAAAGTGGCGTGAGGAAAACTACGCGCCAGAACCACCTCAAACAGCACTGAAGCTAGTTACCGTACCTTCGGCGTTATACGGCAACGCCACAGTCGGTTTTTCTTAGAACTAGATCATGCCACATTTCCCCCCTTTCACCAGTGTCTCGGTGCAGTTTGAGCAGATTCTGCCACATAGTTTTCCCCACGCCACTTTCGTTACCCTTTACTATAATTTGTAGGTTGTTATATTCAATGACCTAATAATAAACCTGCCAAATAGAATTGATAATTTAAGTCGTAACCGGATTTCCAGAAACCTAAAAACAATTTTTATAGTTCCATAAATTTTGAATCGGCCGTCGCCATAAGGAAACAGATGGCGCCAACGTAGTTACAAAAAGCGTCCCCCCTCCCAATTTTTGATCAAATTTGAGGCCCACGCGAAGTCGTGTATCATATCCATAAAGCAAAAGTTTAAATCGACACTTTGGGCGACGGTCGAAATTGTTTAAAATCATTTCGCTATATTACTTTCGAAGCGAATCCGTCATACGACGCCGCCTAAAACACAAAAATCAAACGCCATAAATTTATAAAAGGAAACAAATAGCCGTAATTTTAAAGGACGGCCTGAAGCCTTGGTTCGCCCGTTACGATAACCTCGTTTTGAAGGGCGGGAAATATCCGCGCGTCTTACTCTTTCTTCCCCTTTCCTACTGCGTCCTGAGGAAACCGCAGATTCAATTCGGATTTATGGTTTAGTCTCGTTCGCATAAGCTACGAGGAAGGAGAGTAGTGAATCCATAGGCCAAGGCTTAGCATGCGAAATTCATTTATTTTAAACATCGAGTAATATAAATTTGATCTTTGTAATATTCAGCCTTAGTTTCCAAAACCAGGTAACTCGACTTAAAGCTGGTTTTCACTAGAGCAAAAAACGCAGCGTTGGTGAGAGTCAGTGCCCAATTAAGGACTAGGCCTACTAGGCACAGGCCTATGCCCCCCCCCCCCTCAACAGAAGAATAATATAATATTTAACTAAGGTTGCGATTACAGGACTAAAATTTCAAACGACAGTGAGGCTTTTTAAAGCAAGTGTCTTTTTCAACAGATGTCGCTATCGTCGATATCAAAACAAGATGCTTAAGCCACATTTTGACCCAAAATGCGATAATTATACCTACCCCTCACGTTGATTGGATCGTTTGTAAATTGGTCAATAACATACATTACAGCAATTATAAGCAATATTTTTACATGGGATATATAATTTAGTTTAAAGTCCTCATTTATCTATTTTGTATTTAACTTCCTTGGCCATTAATAGATGGCACCACGCTCTCCATTAAAGTCGCTTTTTTCCGAAGAATCGGATAGATTCATGGCCATCTCTAATAACAGGGGCCTTTCCATAAAACAGGTGGCAACGATAGAGCCGACAGTTGCTTTAAACAACATAATATTGTTCAATATTATCCACGGGGAAGTGGGGAACGGAAGGTAGTTGGTTAAACCCGCGCACCACCTGTTAAATAAACCAGATTCGAGAGTGAAATGCCAAAATATTTAGTTTCATTTAAATTTAGTAAAATTTTTCGTATTTGCCTTTATGTAATTTACATAAAACAGTTTCGAGCGACCATTTGAAAATAAACTGAGTCATCAATTTGTGGGTTACCTAACTTGTTTCTAAATCATCCCATCAGTGACAGCCATAATTCTTCCTAAACCACGTCGTTTGAAGGACATTTTCAGTCTTTTCCCCGCTCACGCCTATAGTTTCCTCGTTCACCGCCAGGTCACGCCACTAGCGACGAAATGGTAACCTATTAATTTAACCCCCCTCCATCCCCCCTGCTTCACGCTAACCGTTATGAGTTTTGAGATGGGAGAATTGTGGGCCGGATCTAACGGTTATATTCGACTCGCACCCGCCGTAAATCATAAATGGAGGGGTTATTCCTCGTCTTTTTTATAGTTTGCAGGGTTGCCAGGTTTTAAGGGTAACCGCCAAATTGTGTGGTTTGCGCCAATTAAGCTGTGACACATTTCACTCTTGATTTTTTATTCAATTTAACTAAGCTTTGACAAAGTGATAAAATCTAAGATGATATAGTGTATTGAACTTATTCTGCATAGACGAAACACTATACTTCAGCTACTGAGGACAAGCAGCTAGTTTCTTGGCAGAATGACTACCAAGTTACGTTGATGGTAAAAACGCGTATAGGACAAGCAGATAGTTTCTTGGCAGAATGACTACCAAGTTACGTTGATGGTAAAAACGCGTATTTTATGTCAAATATTGAAACAAGTACATTCAAAAACGAAGCTAATGTTGATTGTCGAATGAAATGGGTCTAGGTAGCGCCAATTTTAAATAATAAATAATTTTTAATAATAAATTTTAATAGCTACCTATCTTAGTTCCTCAACAATTAATAGAGGGCGTAGCGATAGTTTTCGTTCGCGAATAAGTGTCAATTTTACGTTCTGATTCAATAATTTGTCATTATGAAAACTTGTAACGGTAACAAACCCAAATTTAAATTTAAATTAATCAAATT
Organism: Leiobunum rupestre; assembly: GCF_980474605.1. NCBI lineage: Eukaryota > Metazoa > Arthropoda > Arachnida > Opiliones > Sclerosomatidae > Leiobunum > Leiobunum rupestre. The sequence continues at coordinate 47,956,456 of NC_143385.1, read as the reverse complement.
TAATTGCCACTTATTTTAATATCTTCCAATCGGCAATTTGTAAAAAATTTGTTTTTTTAACATTTTCATAAATTCGTTGAAATAACTGAATTTAAAAAATCGCCATTTTGCGCGGTTTTTCTCCGCCAGAAATCCATTCCTAACATTTGGCAACCATGCCGTAACTTCAAGCTCGAATATGTCCTGTGGGCTGGCAACACTGACCCGCGGCTTTTCTCTAGTTCTCTGCTATATCCTCTGTCGCAAACTGATCTAAAATTAATCACGAGACTTAAATAGATATTTCTTTGTGACAATGTAATTCGCGGGCTCGTTGGAGCGACACGAAGCCGATGTTGCCCTATTCTCGGTATTCGGACACCCATATCAATCTTTGGGCCGTTCTCTATCGTGATTAGTGGCGGGCTTATCAGAGTCCAATTCGTTATTCTCTTTAACTCCCTTATTTAATCCTTGTCACGGGAGATAAGTTTACACGGCAGTTTACGGTCTGCAAAATTGAACGGCAAATTTAAAGTTAGAGTTACATTTCTCATGTTAATTTTGTTGCCTTTTGTAAAGTTTAATTATGGATATATTATAAATTAATAAAAAGTTCCAGAGAGCCCTCGTGTTAAGCTATTATTTAAATGACAATGGAACTAGTTGGTCAGGACGAGGATTACGTATGTAGGAAGGATCAGTTGCGCGCCGTAAAACTTGTTTTAGAAAAACGACGGCATAATCCTAGCGATTAGAGAAGATTACCTCCAGGACAAACTCAAGTACAGACAAGGACGAGGAAATGGCATTAGCGCGGAATCGCAAAAACTGAAGTCAACCGCCGTCACTTTGCAATTTCTTATCCTTCTTAAATAAATAATCCTTCAGTGTAATCGATTTTTAACATAGATAGCGCTTAGAGTATAGAGCAGGAAAATTGTCCAAGTGGTGCTAATCGCCTGAATAGCTTATATTTCCTTTGATAGCCAATTAAGAAAGCAGCTAATTAACATCTACGAAAAACTACACGAGAGGATCTAATGGCCATCGATGGAAATTTTGAAATTGCGCGAGATGATCTAATGGCTATCGATGCAAATTTTGAAATTGCGCGAGATGATCTAATGGCTATCGATGCAAATTTAGAAATTGCAAGAAAGGTGGTAATAACTAACGATTTGAAATTTGGGAATTGCACGAGAGGTGGTAACTTGCGATGGGAAATTTAGATGTTGCACGACAGGTGGTAATGACTATCGATGAGAAATTCAGAAATTGCATGAGAGGAGGTAATGACTATCGATGGGAAATTTAGAAATGTCTCGAGCGTGCAAATGGCCATCGATGGGAAATTTTTAAATGTCTCGAGCGTGCAAATTACCATCGATGGGGAATTTAGAAATGTCTCGAGCGTGCAAATGGTCATCGATGGGAAATTTTTAAATGTCTCGAGCGTGCAAATTACCATCGATGGGGAATTTAGAAATGTCTCGAGCGTGCAAATGGCCATCGATGGGAAATTTAGAAATGTCTCGAGCGTGCAAATGGCCATCGATGGGAAATTTAGAAATGTCTCGAGCGTGCAAATGGCCATCGATGGGAAATTTAGAAATGTCTCGAGCGTGCAAATGGCCATCGATGGGAAATTTAGAAATGTCTCGAGCGTGCAAATGGCCATCGATGGGAAATTTAGAAATGTCTCGAGCGTGCAAATGACCATCGATGGGAAATTTAGAAATGTCTCGAGCGTGCAAATGGCCATCGATGGGAAATTTGGACATGGCACGAGAGGTGCAAAAGGCTATCGATGCAAATTTAGAAATTGCAAGAAAGGTGGTAATAACTAACGATTTGAAATTTGGGAATTGCACGAGAGGTGGTAACTTACGATGGGAAATTTAGATGTTGCACGACAGGTGGTAATGACTATCGATGAGAAATTCAGAAATGTCTCGAGCGTGCAAATGGCCATCGATGGGAAATTTAGAAATGTCTCGAGCGTGCAAATGGCCATCGATGGGAAATTTTTAAATGTCTCGAGCGTGCAAATTACCATCGATGGGGAATTTAGAAATGTCTCGAGCGTGCAAATGGCCATCGATGGGAAATTTTTAAATGTCTCGAGCGTGCAAATTACCATCGATGGGGAATTTTGAAATGTCTCGAGCGTGCAAATGGCCATCGATGGGAAATTTTGAAATGTTTCGAGCGTGCAAATGGCCATCGATGGGAAATTTAGAAATGTCTCGAGCGTGCAAATGGCCATCGATGGGAAATTTAGAAATGTCTCGAGCGTGCAAATGGCCATCGATGGGAAATTTTTAAATGTCTCGAGCGTGCAAATTACCATCGATGGGAAATTTAGAAATGTATCGAGCGTGCAAAAGGCTATCGATGGAAGAAAAAATGCCCCTAAACATCTAAAGGTCTTCGATGGTAATTTGCGCGAGAGGATCTAATAGTCTTCGGTGGAAAATTTTACGAGGTGACGTAATGGACATAGATAAAAAAACTGCCCCAAAGTAGTTAATGTCGATCCTGACGCAAAATTTATCCGCTACTTCATTCAATTGTCATCGATTTCCTGTAAATTAGCGTAGCAACGTTCCATTGATAAGCCTGATAAACTCCAAGTACCGTCGACTGCGTAGACGTTTTTAACCTCCTTAATAAGCTTTCAAGTGTAAAGGGCAAAACTTTAATCCTCGCCGCGAATGTTAAATTTAATCTGAACACTGGTTTCGAGGGTCTCTTTAATTACAAAAGTTCCGCCTTAAGCCTTGGTGCCAGGATAATTAGCATTATTTGATTTAGTGGCCAGCGTTTCTGGCTTACGAGTTAATCCGTGACGGATTAAATTGTTCGGCTTTAATGGCTGGTGGCGTTGTGGGCGAGCGGAAATTAGACCAGCCCTATTTTGCATATTTAGCCTAAGCCTCTTCGAAGGCTCCTATTCTGGAACCAATAGCGGAATTTTCTAATATAAAAGGTCGTCTATTTTATTGTCAACTTCCTTGGAACGTCGTAAATTCCAAAACCCCTTTGAAGCCAAAGTCTTTCTTTACGACTAATCTTTCATTAATATAATTTTATTATTCGCGCAGAGCGTTTCTCTTGCGAAATATTCGAAAGGTTAATCACCCCAAATAAGTCTAGGGCTAGCCACTTCGAAAAACAAAATGTACAATATATTTCTTATTTCCAAATATTATTATTATTATCATTTTTATTGCATTTCTGGATTTTTTGCAATTCTACATGTTTCCTGAGATTTCCGCCTATATTTTAGATATTTCTCGACCAGTCAGCGAGCGTTATGCCGTCACGTGGTAGACGCAAAAATTCTTAAGCCTATTTTTAAACTAAAAAAACATTTAAAAAACGTTGTTTAAAACATTGTTTAAAACTATTCTTCCTAATTACTTATCATAAGAAAAATACATTTTTAGAGAAAGTAGTATTTTAAGACGGGCTAGCGATAGATTTATTAGCCACCTACGTCGTCATAGCTGTCAGCTACGTTAAAGATAAGTATAATAGGATATATCAGGAAAAACCGTGAAAAGGATATTGTTCAATTTAAATAATTAAATCAAAGCTTGACATTTAAAAAAATATTCTTCTGCTTTTGGGTAGACACGTTTTATAAGTAAACGGACCAGGATAAGAACGAAGGTTAAAGCCTGGTTCACACGGGCAGTGTTTTCCTAGTTTTCTATATTTTCTAGTTTTATCGCCTTTTCCCGTGGTTCTGGAGCGCAGGAACACGACTGTACACACGGACAAAATTTGCCGGATTTTATCACAGCGAGCGCTGCCGGGGAACGAGGAAACGGATAACCTTTTTTTGAGGGGTGTTGGGCTCGACCAGTCAGCGAGCGTTATGCCGTCACGTGGTAGACGCAAAAATTCTTAAGCCTACTTTTAACAAAGACTTTCAAAATCGCTCCTTATATCACGTGACAGCGAAACGCTCGCTGATTAGTCGAACTCAAAGAGCTTCAAAAACCGGGAAAATAAAGGAGAGATATTTCCACATTTTATTCTCCGTTTTCTCGTTTACCGGCAGCGCTGACGGCGGAAAAATCCGTTAAATTTTGTCCGTGTGTACAGTCGTTTTCCCGTGCGCCAGAACAACGGGAAAAGGTGGTAAAACGAGAAAATAGAGAAAATCAGGAAAACACTGCCCGTTTGAACCAGCCTTTGGAATACAAATAGAATCCGTAAATTTAATAATCTGATCTTAATTAATGAAAGCTCACAGAAGCATCTAAGTTCGATAAGTATATCTAGCTGCAGGAAAATTATCGAACTCCCTGCAGGAGTAGTAGTTTTATTTGTTGGTTTTGAAAATGTGGATCCTACTGTTGTTTGCTAGTCTTGACGTATTATCTGAATCAATACCTTTTTATATAATTATCACGTAAAGTTTTATTTATGGACGCACTATTTTTTACTTATTTTATTTGATCTATTGAAATTTAGACGTCGCGAGTCACAACTCGTCAAAAGGATGTAAAATGAAAAACGTTTAGTTAAATCAAAGAGTATAAAAACTACGTAACCTAGAGATATAATGACGGTCGAAAGCAGTAAAGGAAGTTGTAGCAACCGGGGGGGGGGGAAGGCACTCAGTGAATTTGCACTTCAAATTTCGGTACCGCAGCGCCACTACGGCAGTTTTTAGTACAATAAATAATAATACCGGAGAAAAATGGCAGTTACGGTGTTGCGGAGGTGCTAAATTTGGCATTTTGGATATTTAATTGTCTAATATCTGTCAATTCAAAAAAGTGACAGTAATTGGTTACTGTTTCGTGATTTTTTTAGTTAGAATTTGTGGATTCGTTGTTTCGTTGTTTATTTTCAAAAATTGAAGAATAAGGCGTTTGTTTTCTAACCTTGCCAAGTCCTAAAGGTAGCCAAGTCCTTAAGGAATTTTCAAGAATGTTGAACTAAATCAAAATGATTGCCACTTAAAACTGCCGTAGTGGCGCTGCGGTACCGAAATTTGAAGTGCAAATTCACTGAGTGCCTTCCCCCCGGTTGCTACAACTTCCTTTACTGCTTTCGGCCGTCATTATATCTCTAGGTTACGTAGTTTTTATACTCTTTGGTTAAATCATG